>NC_142871.1:94100757-94403787 GCF_051225735.1 Oryctolagus cuniculus | reverse complement strand
CCTTCAGATAAATAAATAAATAGATAGATAAATAAATCTTTTTAAAAATCCATGTGTATCTTAGAAAGGAAAAAAGACAAGTGTGGAAAAATCTTTCTAGTTAAAAACAGAAATCAAGGTGGTAGGATAGTAAAAGGAAGTGGAGGCAGATAATGAAAAGTGTCAGCCTTTTGGCAAATAGATTTAAATATGATGGTCTCTTGATGTCTCCTTATTTGTTTTTTAACACATTCAAATTTTATGCTTTAGTGAAAGTGTCTTTAGTTACTGAATAACTTAGAAGTTGTTCAATACTTTAATTTTCAGTTTCATAACCACAGGAAAAAATAGGAAAACATCAAAGTTAAAAAGTACAATGTTATATCATGAAAGATCTCCACGAGTGAGATCCCAATGGAAAGAACAGGCCATCAAAGAAGGAGGTACCTTTCTCTGAAGGAAGGAGAGAACTTCCACTTTGACTACGACCTTGTCTAAATATGATCAGAGTCAGTGAACTCAGGGGGCTTCCATAGCCTTGGCAACCCATGACAAGAGCCTAGGGAGATTACTGAGGCCATAAACAAGAGTGTCAATTTGTTAAGTCAACAACAGGAGTAACTGTGCACATACTCCTCTTGGAGGGTCTCTGTCCTTAATGTACATTGTGATTTAATGCTATAACTAGTACTCAAACAGTATTTTTCACTTTGTGTTTCTATGTGGGTGCAAACTGTTGAAATCTTTACTTAATATATGCTAAACTGATCTTCTGTCTATAAAGAGAATCGAAAATGAATCTTGATGTGAATGGAAGGGGAGATGGAGCAGGAAATGGGAGGGCTACGGGTGGGAGGGAAGTTATGGGGGGGGGGAAGCCATTGTAATCCATAAGCTGTACTTTGGAAATTTATATTCATTAAATAAAAGTTAAAAAAAGTACAATGTTATAGTACCCTTTTTATCTGAAATTTCAATTTTTGTGATTTCATTTGCCCACAGTCTACTGTAGTCAGAATATATTAAATGGAAGTTTCCAGAAAAATATTCCTATGTCTTAAAGTAACTTTTACTACAATATATTAATAATAATTTCTATTTCATTTGTTAATCTCTTACTGTGCCTAATTTATAAACTAAATTTTATAGTAGGTATTTGACTATATGAAGAATACATGGTATATATGGGTTTTGATGCTATATTTCTGCAATTTCAGGTATCTGTGGAACATCTTGAAATGTATCCTCCCTGGATAAGGTGGGGACTGCCATGCATTGCAGAAGAATTGAATTAATTTTGGAAGCTATCATTAAGAAGGTGATGAATGTGGCATAATGATAGCTGCATCTAATGTGAAGTATATAATTAGGTGTTTAACATTGACTTTAAGAAAAAAATAAAACAAGAATGATTTTTCTTTTCCTCCTTTCTCTTTTTAATGAACAAGAAATTAAATAATTGAAGATACTGATATGATGAGTGTTATATGGAAACTCATTGTATTGATACTTTGCAATTTTTGTCTTGTATTTTCAAAGATTGCTAATAAAAACATAGAAAAATAAACTGAATAAATAGACAATGTGTTCAAAGATTTAATAGGAAGATATGAAGAACAGTACCACAGGAAAGAAATGTATATGACATAAAAATGGGAGGGCTATTTTAAATCAAACATAAATAAAGACAATAGATATAAAATATATATAGGGACCCTAATTTTTCCCAACAGTTTTCATAAGTAGGCTTAAAAACAAAAATACCTAAGTTTCTGAAACAAATTCTGTCCTTGATTTGAGAGATAAAATTTCAGAGAATTAAGTTCCCTTATTATTATTAATAAATGCATTCAACTTTCATTTATCCATTCACTCAGTAATTACATATTCAGGATCAACTAAGGATAAATGTGTATTAATATCTTAATAACATGAATAAAAATTTGGGATGTAAGAAATAAATGTAAGAAATAAAATGTAAGAAAATGTAAGAAATAAAACTGTATAGTCAAACTTTGCTCTTTTCGGTTCCATAAGTTTCTTTATTCCTGCATTCCTTTATTCATGCTTATTTATGTAGTTTGACTTAAATGAGGACAACAATATCCAGTACATTTAATTTTTTTCAATAATTGAACCATTAAATTTTTATTCTATAATGTATCATTTATTCCTTATACATTCTGGTTTTGATTTTTATCCATGTGATATGCATATATCTAATACATTTAAGTGTTATGCATAACATAACATAACCTATAATACATTGCACTGTGTGTTCGGTATATAGCTGGTTACTGTGCTTAATCTTTACAACAACCCAGTGAGATCTCCATTACTATTATTGTTATAATTGTTTTAGATGAAGAAATTGAAACACAGAAATTGTGACTTTTTCAAGGCTGCACAGCCAGGCAAGTGTAAATCAAGATTTGGATAAAGGCCATTTTGATTCATTTTTTGTGTTCATAGCTGTGATCTAACACTCTGATTGCTATATTTTTAATTCTTATAAGGTAACACCATTACCATGGATTATGGTTTTTCACTTTTTAACACTAATAGCACAATTTTAATACTCAATAATTAAATTTATCATATATATGCATTAATATAAATATATGTACATGTCTTACATATCATAAATACACACCATATGTTATTTTAAATATTTTGTATAAATTGGCTCACTTTATCTTCACAGAAACACCATTGATTAGTTACTAATATCTTGTTTTATTAGTGAAAAAACAGAGACAAAGGGAAATTTAGTATAGATTTCCCGGAGTATGGTCACATGACTCATTTCAGATTCATGGATGGTGTAGTACCTTAAATAAAAGGTTTTACACACAGGTGTTGTGGCAAGTAGGTTAAGCCACTACAGGCATCTCAAGAGCATGATTTTGAATCTTACTTTTGTTTCTGATGCAACTTCTTTCTAATGCTTGCCCTGGGAGGAAGCAGATGAAAGCTCAAGTATTTGGGTCTCTGCCACCCACGTGGGTGATGTGGATAGAATTCCTTGCTCCTGAATTTGGTCTTCCCTAACCTCAGCTGTTGTATTTGTGGAGTGAACCAGCAGATGGAAGACCTTTCTCTGTTACTCTGCCTTTAAATATATAAAAGTAAAATGAATATTTTATATTTTATATTACATATTATATGTATTATACAATACATTGTATATTATATAATATTTTATATCGCTTGCCTATAACCTATACACATCCTCCTGAATACTTTAATCATGTCTAGGTTACCAATAACACTAATCTTATCACTGCTAATACCAATACAGTGACTACACATTACTGCATTCATGAGAATCCAGGGTAGTATGTAGTGTGCAGTAAATTCTATTTTGCTTTTGTAACATTTTCCCAAATGCTTTTCCTGAAGTTGGCTGAATCTATGAATACAAAATCCACAAATATGCAAAGCTGACCGTATTCTGTCCAAGTTTACATAGCTGCTATGTAGCAGAGCTATGATGACATTCAGAAATCCAACTACCAAATCTGTTCTAAATTATATACTTTTTTTTCTCCTCCAGCTTTATTTATTTTCAGATGGTAAACTATTACTTTCTGCTGTTATTCTTGAATACATATTTTCACAATTTAGTTGAAGATATCATAGATGAAAGTTTTTTTTTCTCTCAGCACTCAAAATATTTTACTCCAGTTATTTCTGGCATATCTCAAAGCAAATGAAATATCTGCATCCATTTCATTGATATCTTATTTTAGATATTTTTTTCCCTATGGCAGGTTTTCTTTATCCTCTGGATTTTTAGTTTCAATACAGAGGATCTGGGATGCACAATTTCAATTTTGATATTGTTGGATTCTTCAGTTTGAATACTTGTTGCATAACACCTTTTTTTTTAAAAAAAAGATTTCATTTATTTACTTGAGAGGTAGGGCAACAGAGAGAGAGAGAGAGAGAGAGAGAGAGATCTTCCATCTGCTGGTTCATTCCCAAAATTGCTGCAAGGGCCAGGGCTGGGCCAATCTGAAGCCAGGAACCAGGAGATTCTTCCCGGTTTCCCACATGGGTGCAAAGCTACAAGCACTTGGGCCATCTTCTGCTTTTCCAGGCCATAGGTAGAGAGCTGAATTGGAAGAGGTGCAACCAGGATGTGAACTGGTGCCCATATTGGATGCTGGTCCCACAAGCGGGGTCTTAGTCTACTACACCACAGAGGTGGACACTGTATAATAGCTCTTTACAAAAAACTTTCTCTACTCTTATTTTACATGCAGACATAATACATACACATCTATATATGAGTATATACATATATTATACTGTATATTTACATGTAAAATATGTGAATATATTATGTATGTTATGGATATACATTATTGTATAAGCACATGCCATGTGGATTACATATTTTTGCATATTGCATATTTATGCACATATGTGACCTGTTTATCTGTAAAATTATTTTGATCCAATTTATCCTATATAAAGTTTTTGATAGCTTCTTATCTACTAGATGCTGTTCCTCTTCATGTATTCACCTATCAATACACATGTTCAAGTATATATATACGTACATATACACCCAGATGAATGAATGACCCTTAAGTATCCTGTGTCTTCCTTCATCTTTGAGAGAGGGAGGGAATCCTACAAATTGATTGAAGCCATTTTCAGATTTCTCTATGATTTTTATTTCATTTAGAGTGTCAAAACAACTTTCAGTATCTCTGAGTTTGTTCCAGATGTGTTTTGGATTTTACTAGGCCATTTTTCCTTTTATGTGGGATATTGCATAAGGAGTTTCTTAGAACAAAATATGATAATTTGGAAAAAATGTTGAGCTTACGTCAGTATTATCAACACTCTTTAAAACAAAAAAGATTAAGCACGGGAACTGTGCCGTGGTGCAGTAGGTTAATCCTTTGCCTGCAGTGCGAGCATCCTATATGGCACCGGTTCCAGTCCCAACTGCCCCTCTTTCAATCCAACTCTCTGCTATGGCCTGGGAAAGCAGTAGAAGATGGCCCAAGTGCTTGGGCTCCTGAACCTGCATGGGAGCCTGAGAAGAAGCACCTGGCTCCTGGCTTCTGATCGGCATAGCTCCAACCGTTGTGCCCATTTGAGGAGTGAACCAATGGAAGGAAGACCTTTCTGTCTCTCCTTCTCACTGTCTGTAACACTACCTCTCAAATAAATAAATAAATTTTTTTTAAAAAATTAAGCAGACATAAAATTGCACTTGTTTGAGATACTATGTGATGTTTCAGTACATGTATACATTGTATTTTGTCCATTGTATTTTGTACAATCAGGGTAGATAAAAATATATATTCCAACATTAAACTTTTCTTAATGCTGAAAACATCCAAAATATTTTCTTCTAGTTTCATTTTTTTTTTAGAGAAATGTATATAACGTTGTCATTATGTATAGTCACCTGGCTGGCATTAGAAACCAAACACGTCTTACTCCTCTCTAGCATGTTAGTCAACATTTGCCCATCCCCCATCCCTCCTCACCTCCTTCCCTCTGGTAAGCACATTATATTTTTAGCTTCACTTCATTATGAGCAATTCTTGAGTACATAAGTTTTCTTTTTTTTTTTTATTTGACAGATAGAGTTATAGATATATAGAGAGGGAGACATAGAGAAATGTCTTCCTTCTGCTGGTTCACTCCTCAAATGGCCACCACAGCCAGTGCTGCACCGATCCGAAGCCAGGAGCCAGGTAATTCTTCCCAGTCCCATGCAAGTGCAGGAGCCCAAGCACTTGGGCCACCTTCACTGCCCTCCTGGGCCATAACAGAGAGATGGACTGGAAGAGGGGCAACCGGGACTAGAACCCTGCGCCCATATGGGATGCTGGCGCTGCAGGCAGAGGCTTAAACAAGTGAGCCACGGCGCCATCCCCAAGTACATAAGTTTTCAATAAGCCTTATCATTTTTATTATATCTGCTATCTGTCTTGCATTTCCTTTGCTGCCTTCAACTCTCCTCAAAGAGTTCTGTGCTATAACCACTTCTTATCATATTGGTGAGTTGGTCTACTTTCTGTCTATACATCAGCTTATTAATGGTTCCTTGTAAATTTTCTTTCCTCCCTTTTTTCTTTCAATCTTTGCAATAATTGTAATTTATAATCACAGGCTTAATGCATGACTAACCATATTGTTAAATAAGTAAAAAAAAAAAATAGGAAGACCATTGTCCCTCAGGCGTATAGACCAGTATTTTTACACCACTGTATTAACTCCACTTTCTGATACTACCTACAGACCTACAATTCAGCAGGCCTACAGATTTTTTGGATTTATGCTGTGTCTTCTATCTATAATTCTGGTACAAAGATGCTTACTTCATTTTTTTTTTCATCTTTGTTATGTGGTACATTTGGGGACACTTAAAATGCACTTTCAATGCCATTCTGAATCTTTACCTTATTGCATAAGATATTCATGACTTTTAAAATATATTCTTACATTAAAAATTTATTTACTTATCTGAAAGGTGGAGTTACAGATATGGAGAGACTGAGGCAGAGAGAGAAGTCTTCCATCAATTGGTTCACTTTCCAAATGGCTTCTATAGCCAGGACTGGGTCAGACCAAAGCCAGGAGCCAAGAGCTTTATCCAGGTCTACCACAATGGAGCAGGGGCCCATGCAATTGGGCCACCTTCTGCTCCTTTCCCAGGTGCATTGCAGGCAGTGGGATGGGAATTGGAGCAGCTGGAGCTCAAATTGATACCCATATGAATTGGAAGAATCAGTGGAAGAATTGAGACTCGTTCTCATTAAAATGAACATACTACCCAAAAGGGTTTATCTTTCAATACAATATCTGTCAAAATCCCAGTGATATTTTTCACAGTATGAGGAAAAAATAAACTACTAAATTTGTATGAAAATTTCTGAGTAGTCAATGTGATCTTGATCAAAATGAAGAATATAGGAGGCATGATACTCCCTCACTTTAAAGCATGTTACCAAGCTACAGTAAGTAAGATGGCATGGAACTGGCATTATTACAAATTCATAGGCTTACAGGACAGAATGGAGACCTTTGAAGTAAACCCTTGCACATACAATCATCTAATCTTTGACAAAGGTGCTAAGAACATACTGTGTTCCCTGAATGTATATGTGTGATTTTTTAAAATACTTCATAAATGGGGAAAGGAAAATAATCTATTTCATTGTTTAACATTAGTGTGGACAGGAAGCCTTTTCTTGCTGAGGAATAAGATTTTTTTCCCTGGTGGTTCTAGCAGTTCAGCATCCAGTTCAATTAAAAACTTGTTCTTTTCTTGTTAGTTTAAGAAGTCAGCACCTGCCTCACTGCAGTGTTCAGCTTTAGTTATTAATAGCTCTCTTGACATCTTATTAAATTGGAAAGGCTTTCCGACCCAAGATTAAATGGCATGTATGAATCTCTTTATATTACTTGAAATATATATTAAATTCACATAAACTGAATTTTGATTAGCTTTATTTTGTACAGCACAATTAATTTTGTGAAGTATTATTACCAGGCACTCAACATGATTATTTTCTATAAAGAAAGTTGTGATAATAGGAGGTCAAAAGCCAAATGACAAAATAAAATATCTCTAATCATAAATAACTTTTCCTCAAGGAAGATGAAGCAAATTAGTCATCAGTTATTTTCTACCGAAGTCTGATGTGTGGAAGAATGAATAAACATCCCCTCAAGTTTGCAAGACAAGTTTTTTCACCACAGTTTCAGATAAAGGGAAGTTATTAAAAATAAACGTTTATATTTCCATGGTCTGCTTAAGAGTGATCCACAAGATATTGGAAACTATTTTTAGTACAATGGATTAGAAGTTCTAAACACTTTGTAAAATGGTCCCCAGTCTAAATAGCATTGAAAATTCAACTTTGAAGTGTTTCACAATAGTTCAACACCAAATAATACAGTATCCAGATGGATAAAAATATTTTATTTTATTTTATTACAGATTTATTTTATTTATTTGAAAGACAGAGTTACAGAGAGAGGTAGAGACAGACAGAGAGAGAGAGAGGGAGAGAGAGAGAGAGAGGTCTTTCATCTGCTGGTTCATTCCCCAAATGGCCACAGCGGCAGGAGCTGAGCTGATCTGAAGCCAGGAGCCAGGATTTTCTTCCAGGCCTCCCATGGGGGGTGCAGAGGCCCAAGAACTTGGGGCATCTTTGGCTGCTTTCTCAGACACTTTAGCAGGGAACTGGAGAGAAGTGGAGCAGCTGGGACTCAGACTAATGCCCATATAGGATGCCAGCACGGCAGGCCAGGGCATTAACCCACTGAGCCACAATGCCAGCCCCAAGAGAAAAATATTTTTAAAAATTCACTCTACTTTAAAATATTTTTAAGATTGTTTTTGTTTTAAAAACTCACATAATATGTAATGAAATTTGGATTTTGATGAATTTTGGAGAATACACAAATACAAGCACTCACTTGTTAATGTGGCGCTATGTTAGAATGTTTTTATACATTCCCAAATGCTCCTTCAAGTTAATTGCCTGTGAACCACCCCCATCTTTTGCTCCATCAGTTGCTGCTCAGTCTCTATCAGTGCAGATGAATGTTTCCAATTGTATATATTTTTATACAAATGAGTCTATACAGCATGTACCCTTCTGCGCAGACTCATTTATTTTATGTTTTGTTTTAATGTAATGTTATGTTATGCATTTTGTTGCTCAAATTGTTCCAGCTTTATTTATTTGGAGCTATTTAAATATCTGTCTAATAGATATACTCCAACTAAAATGGTATTTTGCATGTTTTTTTTTGTGTTTTTTAATACTTTACTTTCTAGCACTACAAAATACTTACTCTTATATATTTTTGTTGAAGCCCTTAATCAGTCATATCAAAAATAAGTGCTGATTCTTCTTAATTGGAGAGTGATATAGAAACCAATACCTAGGTATGTTTGTTGCCATAGGTTACCACCCTTCCAGCTCTTTTGATCTGGTAGAGCAAGATTTTTTTTATATTTTTATGTGTGTATACTAAATCATATATAAACACATAACTATAAATAATTTATATACCTCCATCTGTAAATATGTTAAGTAATGTATAAATTCACATTGATATCTCAAACCCTAATTACCTCCTGGATCTTCTAGCCTTTTTCCCTTTCTTTTCTGAAGACTTACTCTCCAACAATGAGAAACTTGACCTCCTGCCATCCACTATCCCTTATCATAATTAATCAGCTCCAATACACCAATGTAGGGTATGTATAGGTGTTTGTGTTATTAAGTTATAGTCCTGTGGGACACAATCTTATCGACTAAAGTGCTGTGCACATTTCCCTTAGCCTTTGGTTTCAGAATAGTGTCTACTGATTGTGGAGATTGCTTGCTTCAGCACCTTTCCCCACTTATCCCCTTTAGTGATGCTGTGTCATACATTTGTACTACAGTTATATATTTTAACTTAAATAACAGTGAGCCTGCTATATTGGAATGTCTGGACCTCCTAAATAGTTTTATTTTAAAAAATGCACATATTAAGTTTCATATTTTGTACTCTCGGGCTCTAAGAGTTTAAGAAATATAAAGTCAATATGGTAGCATACAGAATAGTTTAACCCTCATAAAAATTTCCCTGTGGCTCATCTATTTAACCCTTGACTTTTCCTGACTCCTACAGCCACAGACCTATTTTACATCTCTACAGTTTTGTCTTTTCCAAGGTGTTATGGAAATGGAATCATACAGACATCTATCATTTTGATTTGTCCATGTCTTTCCATGTTCTAAGAGCTCATTCCTCTTTATTACTGAAATATATTTCAAGTATAGATGTATGAAGATGTGTTTATGTATTCACCTGCGTAAAAACACATTGGTTGTTCCCAGTTTTTGGAACCATAAATAAAGCTGTGCGTCCTTTTGTATACAAAAGTTACAAATCATTTGAGAAGTAAATAGGAGTGCAATTGGTACTCCATACGATAATAAAATATTTAACTGTAAGAAATGTCAAAAATGCCTTCCAAAATGACTACCCACCTCATCAACAATGCAAGTCATTTCCTGCCATTCCATCTATAACTAATAATTGAGTCTTCCATTTGTTTGATTCTATCCATTTTAATATGTGTACAGTGGTATCTCAAATGTTACTTATTATGCATTTCTCTATGACAAAAGATTTTGGAAAGTTTCATGTTTATTTGCCATTAGTATATATTCACTTTTGTTAATTCAAGACACAGACAGACAGAAATAGTGACAGAGATCTCCCATCACTGGTTTACTTCTCTAATGCCTGCAATGGCCATGACTGGGCAAGGCTGAAGCTGGGAGACTGGAACTCAACTCAGGTTTTCCATATTGCATGCAAGAACTCAATCACTTAAGTGATCACTTTCTGCCTCCTAGGGTCTTCATTACAAGGAAGCTGGAATTAAAGCCTGGAGCCAAGAACTAAAACCGTGTCAGGTACTCTGATATGGGGTACAGACATCTCAACCAGCATCTTCATCAATAGGGCAAATGCCTTTTCCTATTAGCCATTAGTATATTTTCTTTAGATATAGTCAGATTTTTAGTTATTTTTAATCTGTTTTCTTATTTTGCTTTCATGACTTAATATTGTATCTAAAATTTCAAACAAAAAAGCCAAAAGTAATCAGTTATTGAAGAGGCATTGCACAGGTCTACAAGTGGTCAGTAAGCCCATAAAAAGATGTGCAGCACCATTAAATCAGCAAAGGATAACTGAATTGAATTAACACTTAGATAACACTCTAATGTCCAAAATTACAAAATGACAATGTGAATATGTGAAGGATGTGGAGAAATTAGAATTCATCACTCTTATTTAAAATGTAAAATAATGACAAACACTTTGAACAGCTGTTTGGCAATTTCTTATAAATTTAAAACACATACATTTTCCATATGGCTTAGAGGCCTTGGGATAACTTTTTTATAATATTATTTTGAAGATTTTTTAAAAAATATTTGAAATTTGAAGTTAAAGAGAAAGGAAGAGAGAGAGAGAGAGGGAGAGAGGGAGCGGGGGGAAGAGGAAGAGAGAGAGAGAGAGAAACAAATCCTCCATCTTCTGGTTTACTGTCCTAATGGGCTGGCCAGGCTGAAGCTAGGAGCCTGGAGCTTCTTTCAGGTCTCCCACATGGGTACAGGGGTCCAAGCATTTGGGCCATGTTTTGGGATAACTCTTGAGATATATTCTAGCTTCAAATGGAAGCCCTTAAGTATTGTTACCACTCAAATGTCAGGATATGATTTATATGAATAAAAATAATTTTTCTTCCTGCACAGAGAATGGATTTTTCTACGGAAAGTGGGGACAATAAAGGCTGGAAGGAAACCATTGAAGTATCAGTTGAATGTTGATGGTGATATCAGTGGACATGGAAAGAAGTTGATCATTCAATATATACTTCAGGCAAAAGGTAATGGACATGAGTTCAAGTCCTGCCTATTCTACTTCCAATCCAACTCCCTGAAAATGGCCTGAGAAAGCAGTGCATGATGACCAAGGGTTTAGGCCTCTGCCACCCATATGGGAGACCTGGGTGAAGCTACTGGCTCCTGGCTTTGGCTTGGCCCCTTCCTGGCCATACCACCATCTGGGGTTATCAACTAGCAGATGAAAAATGTCTGTATTTCTCCTTCTCTCTGTAACTCTGACTTTCAAATAAATAAATAATCTTTAAAAACTGAGAGATTTACATATTTTAGTTGTAGTGGTTAATAGATAGCTAAAGGAACAATTTATGTAGATTGTCAAATGATGTCATCCATTTAATACATAAATTTCAAATACTTTCCAAGATTTTATGTTTTTGACTTTTTTTTAAACTTTTATTTAATGAATATAAATTTCCAAAGTACAGCTTATGGATTACAATGGCTTCCCCCCCATAACGTCCCTCCCACCCACAACTCTCCCCTTTCCCACTCCCTCTCCCCTTCCATTCACATGAGGATTCATTTTCGATTCTCTTTATATACAGAAGATCAGTTTAGCATACATTAAGTAAAGATTTCAACAGTTTGCTCCCACACAAACATAAAGTGATCTTTCATCATTTAGGTGTTTTTTTTTTTTTTTTTTTTTTTTTTTTTTTTTTTAGATTGTTTTGGCTTTCCATGCCTAAAATACTCTCATGGGCTTTTCAGCCAGATCCGCATGCCTTAAGGGCTGATTCTGAGGCCAGAGTGTTGTTTAGGACATCTGCCATTCTATGGGTCTGCTGTGTATCTCACTTCCCATGTTGGATCATTCTCTCCCTTTTTGATTCTATCAGCTAGTATTTGCAGACACTAGTCTTGTTTATGTGATCCCTTTGGTTCTTAGTCCTATCATTATGATCAATTGTGAACAGAAATTGATCACTGGGACTAGTGAGATGGCATTGGTACATGCCACCTTGATGGGATTGAATTCGAATCCCCTGGTATGTTTCTAACTCTACCGTTTGAGGTAAGTCAGCTTGAGCATGTCCCGAATTGCACATCTCTTCCCTCTCTTATTCCCACTCTTATATTTAACAGCGATCACTTTTCAGTTGTTTCAGCACTTAAGAAGAATTGTGTATTGATTACAGTATTCAACCAAAAGTATTAAGTAGAACAAACAAAAAAAATACCAAGAGGGTTAACATATCAAGTTGCTCATCAACAGTCAGGGTGAGGGCTGATCAAGTCACCGTTTCTCATAGTGTTCATGAAAAATTTATATATGCATAACTGTGTAGCAAAATTTTGTATGTGAATATATATGACATATAGGAAAATTAAATGTTTTCTTGGTATTTATAACTTCTAATTGTGTCTTCTTTTTTTCTTTCTAAAATTTTAGTAGTATAGGTATAACAGATTTCATGTATTTCTTAGATACAATTCTAAGAAAATACCCATACTCATACTTACTTCCCTTTTTTCCACTCTCAAACCCTCTTTCTTTTTTCCTTTTTTCCTTTTTTTAAAGGTTTATTTCTTTACTTGAAAGTCAGAGTTACACAGAGAGAAGGAGAGGCAGAGAGAGAGAGAGGTCTTCTACTCGCTGGTTCACGCCTCAGAAGGACACATGGCTGCAGCTGTGCTGATCCAAAGCTAGGAGCCTCCTCTGGGTCTCCTACATGGATGCAGGGGCCCAAGGGCTTGGGCCCTCCTCCACTACTTTCCCAGGCCATGGCACAGAGCTGGATCAGAAGTGGAGCAGTCGGGATATGAACCAGCATCCATATGGGATGCCACCACTGAAGGCAGCAGCTTTACCCACTATACCATAGTGCCAGCCCCCTTTCCTTTCTTTATTTCTTCAACTTTTAAAGAGAGAGAGAGAGAGAGAGAGAGAGAGAGAGAGAGAGAATGAAAGAAAGAAAAGTTTTCCATCTGCTGTTCACTCCAGCTACAATGGCCAGGGTTGGACTAGACTGAAGCAAGGAGCCAGGAGCTTCATCTGGGTCTCCCATTTGGATGAAGGGGCCCAAGCATTTGGACCATCTTTCTCTGGTTTCCCAGGTGCATTAGCACCTGTTCAAAAGTAGAACAGCTGGGCCTGGAACTGGTAACCATGTGTGATGCTGACATTGCAGGCAGTGGCTTTATTCACCATGCCACAGTGCCAGCCCCACTCATGGAATCTTTTGCAAACCATCAATTATTTCATTACTGTTTCACACAAACTTCACCATAAATACAGTATATGCTTTTGTTTCATTCATAGAAGAGTTAATATTGCTCTTTGATTCACAGAAGAATTAATTATAGTTTTTTTTTCAATGTGTTGTTTTATGTTTCTAGTTCCCTAAATTTGATTGTGTTCAGGCATGGTATAAAAAGGTAACACAAGTTTATTTTGATGCAATAGTTTAATCTATTTTTATTTGAGAGGGAGAGGTAGGACAGGGTGAGAGAGAAAGAGAGAGAGAGAGTTCCCATCTATTGGTTAACTTTCAAGTTTCCTGCAATGTCTGGATCTAGGATGGGGCAAAAGCAAGAAGCTTGGGATGCAATCGAATCTCAACAATAACAAAACAAGCAATGCAGCAAATGGTCAAAAGACCTGAATAGACAGTTCTCAAAATGTGTTCATCATCAGAAGAATGGATAAAGAATATCCATAAATACATACACATATATACATATACACACACATATATATATATATACAGTGGAATATCTTTCAGCTATAAAAATAATGAAATTCTATAATTTGCATCAAAATGGTTTGAAATTGAGGGTATCATGTTGAGTGAAGTAAATCATACACAGAAAGACATACATTGTATGCTATCCACTATATGTTTGAACTAAAATTAAAAAAAAGAAATATGTTTTCCCAAAAATATAGTGTTTTTGTCAAACTTTGTTCCAAATCTTTTTCACTTGGTTAAGAACAATATACTATTATAGTTTTATTGATTTGTTATGATTCTAAATATACGGTATTTGATTGAAATAGACATTTAAATTTGATTATTCTTTATAACCTTGCCTATATTCTTGCTGAACTATGGTCTTTTTACTTTTTATTTGTTGAACTCTTTATTTAGTGGAGCATTAAGCCTGTGGTGATAATGTAAATTAAAAATGTTATCTCAGCCGGCGCCGTGGCTCAATAGGCTAATCCTCCACCTTGCGGCGCCGGCACACCGGGTTCTAGTCCCGGTCGGGGCACCGGATTCTGTCCCGGTTGCCCCTCTTCCAGGCCAGCTCTCTGCTATGGCCAGGGAGTACAGTGGAGGATGGCCCAGGTGCTTGGGCCCTGCACCCCATGGGAGACCAGGAAAAGCACCTGGCTCCTGGCTCCTGCCATCGGATCAGCGCGGTGCGCCGGCTGCAGCGGCGGCCATTGGAGGGTGAACCAACGGCAAAAGGAAGACCTTTCTCTCTCTGTCTCTCTCTCTCACTGTCCACTCTGCCTATCAAAAATTAAAAAAATAAAAAAAAATGTTATCTCAAATATAAAAAATATAAAAAACAGCAATCATAAAAAAAATACAAGTGCCCAACAAATGCTCATTTTCTCTAGCCATCAGGGAAACGCAAATGAAAACCGCAGTGTGATATCGCATCAACTCTGTCAGAATGTTTATAATCAAAAAGACAAGAGAGTAACAAATGCTGGCATGGATGTGGACAAATGGGAAATCTTATACATGGTTCGTGGGAATGTAAATTAGCTCATGCACTGTGGAAAACAATATGGAGATTTCTTTAAAGATTCAAAATAAATTTTCAATATGATCCAACAATCCCACTGCTTTGTATAATCCAAAAGATGATGCAACTGTCCTATCAAGAGATTTCCAGCCTGCGAAGTTTATCACAATAAGCAAGATATTATATCAACCAAATATATGCATAGTGAAGTACTATTCAGTCATAAAAAATCATGAAATCCTTTCCTTTCAACAAAATGGATGGACCTGGAGTAAATCAAGTTGATCAGTATAAGCCTTACACAGAAAGACAAATACTGCATATTTTCTGTCATATGTGTGGGATGAAAAAGAAAGACCCAATCTGAACACAGAATGGCAATCACTAGAGACTGTGAAGGCTAGGGAGGATAAAAGGAGTTAAGATAAAAATATGTGGGGATCTCAGTGGGATACATTGTAACAAACATATCATACTAATATGAAATGTTAATAATAGAGGAGACTAGATATGGGTATACAGGAACACTTTGTAATACCCTACAATTTTGTTTTATAACTTTAAAACTATTCTGAAATAAAATGCTAAAAAAAAGTTACTCACCTGTTATGTACTGGCTGAAAACTATTCAGAGGGGTTGACAACAAAGGGGCTATGGAACACTTTAAACTTATTTATAACATTTTATAACAGAGTTTTTTTCTTATATTTTATTTAAAAAGCATATAATAAGTGCCAAGATCATCTTCTAATTTTAACTTCAGCAATTTCTACTTACTTAGGGTAGAATTCTTATGTTTTTTTTTTTTTATAAAAAAGATTTATTTATTTGAGAGGAAGAGTTACAGAGAGATAGAGGGAGAGACAGAGATAGAAATCTTCCATCCCCTGGTTCACTCTCCAAATGGCCACAATGGTCATGGGCCAATGCAAAGCCAGGAGCCAGAAGCTTCTTCTGGGTCTCCCAATTGGGTACAGGGGCCTAAGAACTTGGGCCATCTTCCACTGCTTTCTCAGGCCATAAACAGAGAGCTGGAGTGGACATGAACTTGTGCCCATATGGGATGCTGGCTCCACAGGCAGAGGCTTAACCTACTACACGACACACCACTGGCCTCGAATTCTCATGCTTTTATTCTAAAACACCTAATCGAAAATAAGTTTTAGCATGTTGTATTCCTGATGTGCTACCCTGTCAGCCTCCCACCACCACTCTGTTTTTTAAGATTTATTTATTTTATTTGAAAGGCAGAGTTACAGAGAGGCATAGGCAGAGAGAGAGAGAGAGAAGTCTTCCATCCACTGGTCCACTCCCTTAATGACCGCAAAGGCTGGAGCTGTGCTCATCCGAAGCCAGGAGCCAGGAGCCAGGAGTTTCTTCCTGGTCACCCATGCGGGTACAGGGGCCCAATTCCTTGGGCCATCTTTTTTTTTTTTTTTTTTTTTTTTTTTTCATTATCTTTTATTCAAACCAAATGAAGAGTCTTCTGTGTGCAAATAAAAGCAGAAAACCAAGGAATGGGGCAAAATATAAGCATTGGGATTTTTACATAAGCCATTCAGTCATCTAAATATTATTTCACTATGTGATAAATTCTAGTCAGAGTGTCTGTTTCATGGAACATATGTTCTAGCTGCAGAAACACTCAATAAACATAATTAAGTTTGTGATTATATTCATTCATACATCAAGCAAGATAATTTCATGATGTATGGAATCTTATATAACCAGAATTTTCTTTATCATTACCTAATTTTATTTATTTACCTTTAAATCTTTTAAATTTTTTATTTTATTTTTTTTTTGTTTTATTTTTATTTTTTATTTTTTATTTTTTTTTAACTTTTATTTAATGAATATACGTTTCCAAAGTACGAATAATGGATTACTATGGCTTCCCCCCCATACCGTCCCTCCCACCCACAACCCTCCCCTTTCCCACTCCCTCTCCCCTTCCATTCACATCAAGATTCATTTTCGATTATCTTAATATACAGAAGATCAGCTTAGTATACATTAAGTAAGGATTTCAACAGTTTGCTCCCACACAGAAACATAAAGTGAAAAATAATAGATGATTTTTTTTTAATGATGATGAAATCAGATCAGACCTATTGTCATGTTTAATCCCAGTGAGAGTCAAGTTGGGAGTTGATAGTTTCTTTTCTTTTCTTTTCTTTTCTTTTTTTTTTTTTTTTTTTACAGAGGATCAGTTTAGTGGGCCATCTTATGTTGCTTTCCCAGGCCGTAGCAGAGAGCTGGATGGGAAATGGAGCAACTGGGATTCAAACTGGCGCCCATATGGGATGCTGGCACCGCTGGCGGCTTGACCCGCTTCCCCACAGCCCCAGCCCCAGCCCCAGCTACTGTGTCTCTTAAAAATTTAATTAGGGACAATGCTGTGTCTTAATGGGTAAAGCCACTACCTGAGGAATTTTTTTTTCAACCAACAACTCATGAATTTTATTAAAGTTAGTGGGGGTACAATGACCTCAAAGGTAGAATATCTGGATGAGATTTCTGTCTCTATGGATAGAATTTGTTACAGTCTGCATCTAACTTTCTTTGTCATGATTTCTTTTTCTGTAAACAATGGCTATCCCTTTTAACATGTCTATACCCTGAGGTTGTATTTTCAAGACTCTTACAAGAATAATACACTCTTTTAAGTATATATTTAGGTTTTTTTTTTTTTTTTTTTTTCCGACAGGCAGAGTGGACAGTGTGAGAGAGAGATAGAGAGAAAGGTCTTCCTTTGCCGTTGGTTCACCCTCCAATGGCCACTGTGGCCGGCGCACCGTGCTGATCCGATGTCAGGAGCCAGGTACTTATCCTGGTCTCCCATGGGGTACAGGGCCCAAGGACTTGGGCCATCCTCCACTGCACTTCCTGGCCACAGCAGAGAGCTGGCCTGAAAGAGGGGCAACCGGGACAGAATCCGGCTCCCCGACCGGGACTAGAACCTGGTGTGCTGGTGCCGCAAGGTGGAGGATTAGCCTAGTGAGCCCCGGCGCCGGCCTATATTTAGTTTTGTTGTTGTTATGACATGAATATCATGTAGCCTTCTCTAAAAATGCTTAGGAAATTCTGTCTTCTGCCATGCAATCTAGGTATTTAATAGATACTCTGTCATACTTGGCATGCTTCTTGCGCATGCTTTCTGTTTGTCTTTACAGGACTTTTACATAATTCATAGAGATTTATGCCTGCTCATTGGCATTCTAATTGCTGTTGCACTAAAATTATGCCATAGCCAATCATACTTTGCTTTTACCATAGTGAGACTGGACTGCTTATACAAATAAGGTTTTTCAATCAAACCTTTTAGACTCTATGTCAGAGGCATTGTTTTGAGTCTTGGCTGCTCCACTTCCAATCCAGCTTTCTGCTAATGTGCCTGGGAAAGCAGCGGAGGATGGCCCAAGTCCTTGTACAACTGTACCCACTTTGGAGACCCAGAAGCAACTTCAGGCTCCTGGCTTCAGTCAGCCCCAATCCCAGGCCCTCGTGGCCTTTTGGGGAGTGAACCAGCAGAAGGAGGAACTCTTTCTCTCTCTTTCTCTCTCTCTCTCTGTGACTCTGCCTTTCAAATAAATAAATCTTTTTAAAAAATATATTCAATAAAAAGAGCAAAACCAATGTATTTCAATCCTAATGTATGAGTGTGACTTCCTGTGTGAGACATTTTCTTTCAGATAATTTATAAATATTTACTTTACATAAGATATAGGTGATTACATGGTGAGTCATTTCTTTTGCAGTTACTATTTCCAGTCTCATTATCATCAGTACATATACATCGAGTTTGAAGTGATATGATATGCATCATTATTTCTTCCTCCCCTTATAAATACAGTTAAGTCTGTTATCATAGATCTTAATTAACTTAATGATGTATTTTTTCAGAATATCATTTGTATAATGAAATAGTATAGTAAATATATAATTTGTGGCAAATATATTAAAAAGTAGCCTAACCATAAAATTGGTGGGAAGTTATGCCACTATGGTTTTAATGATTTTCTGACTATGTTGAACATCTTTTCCTCTGTTTACATCCCTCTCCTATTTTCCTGCTGGACTATGGTCTTTTGACTTCTCATATTGAAGTCTTTATTTAGTGGTGCATTTAGCTTTTGGCTATAATGGAAATAAAATTTTTATCTCAAAAATAATAAAATATTAATTTTAAAAAGAAAAGAAAAAAATCAACTGACATGGACCCAGCATTTGCACTTTAATCAGTGATAATCTTGACACGTCTGGTGCAGTATGTCCATGGAAGATAATAATAGCCAAAAATGCTTAGAAAGCTACAGAAACACAGATGGTGAAAGAATAAATTTATGTTTAATATATATATGTGTGTGTGTATAAATTAAATGCTAAAATGCATATTTCATGTTAACTTTAAATATGAAAGGCTTAAAGGAGTGTTGTATACAATTTGAACATGGTTTAGAATCCAGAAATAATCAAACAAGAAATTTGAATGGAATCTCAGCTTATGTAATGGTCTCTCTATAGTCTTGGCATTTTATTAGTACTTTACTATAGCAACATGAGAAGTAGATATAAAAATAATAAGACTTTGTTTATAACTGTCAACATTATGCTCCAGAGAGCTTTTAGAGGATAAGAAACTCACATACGGTTCATTATACTAAAACGAGTTTCTTGTATTATTCCTCTGAGGTTGACATATAAATATCACTCAGGATTCCCTTTCTTTTAGCTGAGCTCATTAACCTTCAAACAAACCTCAACTGTATTTTTCTAATAGAAATGCATTCTTAGGCTAAGTTAAACCTCTATGACTAGATATGAGCAAATAAATATAAATAAATTTAGTTTGAAAGTTCTTTTTCAACTTTGGACAAGTACAAAGTAAATTAATATCGTGCTGATGTTTTTTAGTGCTTTATCTTATGCATTTTATTTTCCCTCTTGTATTTGAAAATTTTAAAATATGTCAGTGTGGAGCATCCTCATTTCATGAAAGTGCCAATAAAGACTAAAACAGCCACATGGTAAACAATGAAAGGTAGACATTAGAGGTATTTCTTAAGGGTTCTCTAATTTTCTTAATATTTATAAATAAAGACAAATATTGCTTCATTTGATGAATAATAAAGGAGCTACTACAAGAAAAATGGAAAGATTTTAACTTATCTTTTCCATTTGAGGCTTAAATATATAAATGAAACTTTAAAAAATTTGAAAAGAAGAAACCACAATAATAGCTTTTCTCTAATGATTCTCATCCAACTTAGCAATCCATACATACATACATACATACACTTTCTGCTTATCTCACATTTGCACATGATTGTCAAGGCTACAATGCTTGAGCAAGTGTAATGAATCTGACCTTGGGAGGCCATCTGTTAGTAAATGAGATGGCTGAACATTTGAAATTAAGGGAACATTGGTTTTATTTGTAAGTGTGGTTGATTCCCCTGTGAAGATAACTTAACAACTAGTATAAACAATTATTGCTAAATTTAAAAATCATATTCATTTGAATAAATTATCAAGTTAAAGTTTTTACATTTCAAATATTTTCTTTTTTAAAAAATATTTATTTATTTATTTGAAAGTCAGAGTTACACAGAGAGAAAACGAGAGTCAGAGAGAGAGAGAGAAAGAGAGGTCTTCCATCTGCTGGTTCATTCTCCAGATGGTTGCAATGGCAGGAGCTGTGCGATCCGAAGCCAGGAGCCAGGAGCCAGGAGCTTCTTCCAGGTCTCCCCATGTGTGTGCAGGGGCCTCCTTCTACTGCTTTTCCCGGCCATAGCAGAGAGCTGGATGGGAAGTAGAGCAGCCGGGACTTGAACCGGCACCCATATGGGATGCCAGCACTGCAGGCAGCAGTTTTACCTGCTATGCCATAGCGCTGGCATGCAAAGATTTTCAAGATAAATACAGTACAGTTCAATGTTTAAAAAGTTGCACATAACAAGGGGAATGGTTAAAAAAAAAAAGCATTCACAAGGCAGTCAAATCAATGTAAATGATGACTATGAGGACCATTTGAAAATGCTCATAACTGGATGCTAAATTAAAAAAAAAAAAAAAAACTTCCCTTAGATTTCAACTAAGTAGCATTCTGTGTGGTTAGGTAAAAACAATAAATTGCTAATTGGTTACCCTGAATGTAGAGATTACATGCAATTTGCATTTTCTCTTTATACTTTGCTCAGTTTTTCAGGCTTTCTGTGTTCAGCTAGTAATGTAATAATCAGTGAAACATATATTTTATTATTTTCATCACTTTATCAAACTAAATTTCTTGTTCACACATTATCTTGGCACTAATAACTATGTTCTAAAAGTAAATTTAACTATGAAGGTCCTGACAACCATGGACAAGCCCTGCTAATGATTTATAAATAAACTGAAGAAATTACCTCTATCTTATAAACAACAGATAATCATGTTCTTTCTCCTTTAACTTATAATGGGAAATTTGGCCTGGGACTCAATAGACTATTTTAATTAATTTGGTTTTCATTCTGACAATATTGTCTGCTTCAGTTAAATTCAGAGCAGCTGCTATATACAAAAACTGAAGAGGGAATGAATTGAGTTTTTGGCTAGAAAGAGGATTACGTTTGATTTTAATTTTTGAATAGGAGGGAAGGGGAAAAAGCGGGAAGGGAAGGAGGAAGGCAGGTTGGAAGGGAGGCAGGGAGAAAGTGAGAGAGAATCTTCAGTCCACAATTGCCTACAATGGCCAGGGCTGCATCAGGGCCAGAGCCAGGAGTCTGGAACTCAATCCAGGTCCTCTGCATAGGTGGCAGGAACCTAATTACTTGAGCCATCATTGCTGCCCCCCTGAATCTACATTAGTAGAAAGCTAGAGCCTAGAACTAAAATCAGGAATTGAACCAAATCTCTCTCATGGAATATAGTTGTCTTTACTGGCATCTGAACTGCTAGGCTAAATACCAGTTGCCAGAAAGAGAATTTTTGCTTCCGTTGTAGTTTTGTCTACACATTCTTTCTTTACTTGAAGAGCAAAACAAGAGCGGGCCTGCTATCGTTCAGATGTCCCAGATTCTAATGACAAATGTTTCATTAATTACACTAGCACAGTTAAGCTAAGTTGGAAGGAATAAGGACCCTGGCAAAAATACAGTCACAAAAAGGAAAAATTGCCATAAAGGGCTCCACCAGCCATTGAGTTGGAGTTATCACTAAATTAAACTGATTTATTTTATGCATAAAGTTGAAGAAAGCACAAGTAGGGACTCAATAAATGTAAGCATGACTATAAAGCAATAAGTCAGCCCAGTAGGAATCTTCCATAAATGGCCAGTGATATCCTTATTTCTGGTTTTAATGTCATTGTTTTTTGCAAAATAACAATGTAAATTTCAGAGTCAGACAGAATTAAATACAGTCTTGGCTCTTGTACACTGATCCTATGTCCCTGGGAAATTAGCCTGTTCTGCAGATCTTATAATCTTCATAAAATGGTCAAAACAAAGATTGATTCATAGGCTCTTGATGAAGGTTAAATATTGTGGGTAGAGAGTACCTGACATATATGAAGTGCTCGATATAGAGTAGTTATTATTTTCTTTGAAATTAATTCATTCTATGCTGCTGAGAGCTATTATTTCAAGCAATAATAAAGTGTAAAGGCTACAAGTTTGGGTACTGAAATCACATGGTCTTAGTTCAAGTCCTTTTCATCTGTTGTTAGTTATGTGATCTAGCCAAGCTATTGAGCTTTCTGGAGGCTCAGGTTCTGAATCTGTGATATGATGGTAAAAATGTTACCTCACAGAATTGTTCTGAGGATTTAATTAGAGAGTTCATGTACGTTGAGTGCCAAGATTTACTAGGTGTTAAGTATTGTTAGCATTGACTTCTTATTGGCAAGCCCTAGTCAGTGGTAATACTGAGCCTGCCCATGCTTCCTGTTGTCCAGTCATTCCAAAACCCTTCCTCAGCTGGGATATCTGTGTAAGCTTCCAGTTAAGGGCCATCTTCACCCAGCGGCCTTGTTCAAAACTGTGCTTCAGGGAAGGCTTCATTGAGTGTCTTCTTTTCACCACATTCATAATGTCCTTATTCAGCTCCGCAAAAAGCAAGTGTTCTACTGTATATATAATCTACATGTTTCTTCAGTGTTGTGTGTCTGTAAGTTTTTGTCTTTGCAACTATAGGAACAGAAACAAAAATAATTAGAATGTACAAGAAAGCTCATAAAATATTAGTGGTCATTATTCCAGCCTTTAACAATAAAGCTAGAATTTCATTTTTCCTAGGTACCTTCCTAGACTGTCTTCTAAGATATGTATCAGAACATCACAAATACATGAAATCTATTTTATTTATATTAATAAATATTAAAAAAGAATACAAGATCTTTCAATCAGATTTTTCCCTTCATATCTATATGGTTTAACATGGATTCTGTTCTTATACCAGCACCACAAATCCCAGTGTCTCCACTTATCTCTTTTTTGTTTGTTTTAAAGATTTATTTTATTTATTTGAAAGGCAGAGTTACAGAGAGTCAGTGGCAGAGAAAGAGAGAGGTCTTCCATCTGTTGGTTCACTCTCCAGGTGGCTGCAACAGCCGGAGCTGTGCCGATCTGATGCCAGGAGTCAGGAGCTTCTTCTGGGTCTCCCATGTGGGTGCAGGGGCCCAAGGACTTGGGCCATTTTCTACTGCTTTTCCAGGCCATAGTAGAGAGCTGAATTGAAAGTGGATCAGCTGGGATTCGACCTGGCATGCATATGGGATGCTGGCACCGTGGGTGGCAGCTTTACCCACTAAGCCATAGTGCTAGCCCTTCTACTTACCACTGTAATAATCAGAAATTAGTTACTGAGGAAATCCAGGTCATATGTAATTGACCATTTACTAAGGGCAGTGCCTCAGATGTGTGTGATCTGATCCTCACTAAGCCCGGCGAGGAGAAATAATCTAGTCCAATTTACATATGTGGAAATTGTCATTCAGACATTATGAGGGCTTGGTAGGAAGGAAAGGGTACAATTTAAAATTGTGTCATGATCACTGCTTGAGGCTATCACTCAAAAGATGATCTAAGTGATCAGTTAAGACTCCTGAAAAAACGTAATATACAAACATGACTGCTCATGACTCATTGGGATTTCCAGTATGTTATTTCTCTCACATCTCGTATTTATAAAATGAAGAAATATGCCATTTCCTATCGCTGAATCTGTATCCTTTTAGCAGTGTATTATGTCAAAGACCCTAACATTTATTGTTTTCTATAAAATGATGCTTCTCTCTAAAAACAATTAGTGATACAATGGATTGCATCAGATCTGAAGAGTAATATGTGATCAGCTTGGACTAAGTTGCACCTTCATTGATTTGCTTTGTCAGAATTTTGTGGTTTTCTGAATATAGATCTGGACAGATTTTATTGTATTGTTTTTGTAACTTTTAGTGGTAATGGGAATGAGTTTAGTTCTTAATTTGAAATTCCAATGATTAATTGCTGGAATAGGAAATATATTGAACTTGAATATTAACGTTGGATACTGCAATCTTTTTATAATCACGTATTTTTCCCAGATTTCTTTTTGTCAATTCTTTCTGATTTTTTAAACATGGCAAAACATTTTATCTCTTCCATTCCAAACTTTATAACTTTTATTTCCTCTCATTATCCTTTTATACTTGCTAGGACTCCCTTTTTGATATTGAATAGGTCTGGTGAGAGGAAACATTTTAACCCTGAATTGATCTTCCAGGGAAACCAACCAGTTTCTGACCCTCAAGTGTGATGTTAGCTTATGTGTGTTGTATACATTCTTTGTCAAATTGAGCATGTTCCTCTCTATTCCTAGACTTCTAAGAGATTTCATCTTAAATGTGTACTGGATTTGGTCGAATGCTTTTTGTGTCTATTGACATGGTGATTGATTTTTCTCTTTTACCTTTGATGAGGTGGATTACATTCATTGATTTGAATGCTGAACTGTCCTTGTGTACCTGAAATATATACCACTGGATTGTGGTATATAATTCTTTTTAAGCACTTTATTCATTTATAAATATTTTGTTTAAGACTTTAACATAATTCAATTTCGTGAGAGACACTGTTCTGTAATTTTCAGTAATGTATTTAGCTGTTTTTGATATTGGGGTAAATAGAATGAGTTAGTGAATACTCTCTGTTTCTCCAGAAAAGGATTTGAAAACTGCTGTCATTACTCCATAAACACTTACTAGAATTCATCATTTAAGTAATTTAAGGTAAATAGTTTCTATATGATGATTTTTATTATTATTTAATTAATTTATTTAATAGATATAGAATATTTTTCTTCTCTAAGAGTTATAATATTTTAAAGGAAATGCCACTTTATCCAAGACTTCAAATTTGTGCTAATAAAATTGTTCATATTTCACTACTCTCTTTTTAATATCCATAGAATCAATAATGATGACACTATTTTCATTTCTGATACAGTTAATTTGTGTCATCTATCTTCTTCCTTTGCTACTCTTGGTAGACATTTATCAATTTTATTGATGTTTTCAAACAGAAAAGCATTTCAAACAATTTTTTCTATTGATATTTTGCTTCACTTTTATTTGATTCAGCTCTAATTTTTATTATTTCCATTTGTTGGTCTTGACTTAGGCTTAAATTGTTCTTTCTGTACTATCATATGGTGAAAGATTGGATACTTGATTTAAATCTTTCTTTTTCTTTTCTACTATATTGAGTACTATAAATATTCTTCTAACTACTGAATCCACTATTCGCATCTCACAAATTTGATATTTTCATTCATTGGCTCAGAATGATTTCACATTTCTCTCTTATAATGTTTTATTTGACTCAGATGCAATTTAAAAGCATGTTGTTTAGTTGCCAAATATTTTGGGACTTCCAAGGTATTTTTCTGTTATTGGTTTGTGGTTTAATTTAATTGTGATATGTATCTTTGTATAACTGCTATTCTTTTAAATTGGTTAAGGTGTGTTTTATAGCACTGAATTCAGTCAGTATTATTGAATGTTCCATGTGAGCCTGAGAATTTCACATTTCTTTTTTGACAGGCAGAGTTAGACAGTGAGAAAGAGAGAGAAACAGAGAAAGGTCTTCCTTTTCCGTTGGTTCACCCCCAAATGGCCACTGGTCAGGTGCTTCCTCCTGGTCTCCCATGGGGTGCAGGGCCCAAGCACTTGGGCCATCCTCCACTGCACTCCCGGGCCACAGCAGAGAGCTGGACTGGAAGAGGAACAACTGAAACAGAATCCGGTGCTCCAACCGGGACTAGAACCTGGTGTGCTAGTGCCGCAGGCGGAGGATTAGCCTAGTGAGCTGCGGCGCCAGCTGAGAATTTCACATCTTTTCTACTAGTAACTTTTTTTGAATTGCAATTAAAAGAAAAATCCACAGTTTCAATATTTTTCTCTTTTTAATTCCTTTTACCTTAATTATTTTATTGATGAGATTATTTTCAACATCTAATTTTTAGCATTTAATTATTCTCTCAATAGGAGATCTAACATTTATATATTTCAAAATATAACCAAAACATTTTAATTATGAATAAAATGTAGTTTGTCATATTTTGATGTATTAAGTACATAGGAGTTAAATAAGAGGAATAAAACCAAATTTAAAAGTGGTTCTGCCTTTAAATCTCAAGTTTCATTGCTTATGCAAATTTATGGGCTATATGTATTATTTTTTAAGATTTATTTATTTCAAAGGCAGACTTAGAGAGAGAGAAAGAGAGAAAGAGAGAAAGAGAGAAAGAGAGAGAGAGAGAGGTCCTCCATCCTCTGGTTCACTCCCCAGATGACCACACAGCCAGAGCTGTGCTGATCCAAAGCCAGGAGCCAGGAGCTCTTTCAGGATCTCCCATGTGGGTGCAAGAGGCAAACACTTGTCCCATCCCCTGCTGCTTTCTCAAGCATATTAGCAGGGTGCTGGATAGGAAGTGGAGTATTAAGGGCACAAACTGGCCCCCATTTGTGATAACAATGTTGTTAGCCCACAGTGGTAGACCCAGCTATACATACTAGTAATAGATGTCAGAAAAAAATAAGAGATCATAAAAATTGATTAATAAACACTATCTATTTTTGGTCAGAAGTTTATATATATAAACTATTGGTAGCAAATGATAAAGCTTAAGAGACTATTAATTGTTTTTGAAACTGATCATTATGCAAATGATGAAATTCTGATTCTTCCCTTTATAAGAATGTAAATATGTAACATTTCTTTCTTTGCATTGGAGTAATATTTTAATATGATATGTATTGTTGAAGTTATAAGTAATATATACATGTTTACTTCAACATAAACAAGTTTGCATTTTATAGGTAATGTCTATATGGTTCAATGCCATAGTTAATATGTAAGAAAAAACAACAAATATATTCTACATTTGCTTGCATGTTGAATTTTGTTTTGGCTTGAAAAACTGAAATTTGAGTTTCTATAACTAAACAGTTATGACTTCAAGTAAAGTGATTTGTGGGAAAAATTAGAAATTACATTTTTACATTTAATTTTTAAATTCCTATTCTGTATCCAAGAAAATAGGTTGAAGAAACAATCAGAAATATATTTCTGGAGTTCACCATAGAAAGTAATACTGGAGACATATATTTGTGAATTATTACTGATTACAAGTTCTTGATAGCTATGTGACTAGTTGAGATCAACAAGACAGACTATCTATGACCAAGAGAACCAAGCCGGGAACCATAGGCAGTATAACATTTAGCATTCAGAAAGATGAACAACAAGCTGTGGAGGAGAATGAGCTGGAATGAAATGGGCAAGAAGAATTTACCAAGTAATATAATCCATTAGTTTAGATAATAAATTAATTAATATTTGACTAATTTAACTAAGTATAATAGAATGATCATCTAGGTCAAATGTTGCTAAAAGATAAGCTAAGAGAAGAAAATATCATTTCACTCAGCAACATTGAATGCATCAGTAAACTGAATAAGAAAAATTTCAGTGCAAATAAAGACAAAAGTCTTACTAGAGTAGGATCAAGAGAGAATAAATGCCACAGAGATAGATACCAAGTACATACAATTCTTACTATCACAGCGTTTTCTTCTAGTTGTCTCCATCTGCCAGTCCCTCTTTGGTGATCCACTGTCCTAGTTAAAGTGCTGAATGCTCTAATGGTGGGGACGTTTTGTAGGAGTCGTCTTTCTTTGGTGAACGTTCTGCCTCTGAAAGCTGTTCTAAACACGGCGGGCTCCTCTTGAAGTAGACTGTATTCATATTTCTCTTATGGGGGATATAGCCTCCTACCTCAGGAAAAAGTTTATTCTCCACTCTCAGGATTGTGTTATTTGCTTTTAGTGATAGATGCTACTTTCTTCACAAGAGATAATGTGATTCTGTTCTCAATGACTTGTTTTTGATTATACATGCATCGTATCTGGAAATTTTTTGTCATGGGTATCATAATAATGCCAATTTCTATCTAATATCCAAGACTTATGTAAATTTTTCCACCGACTTAAATAATCTTTGGTCATTTCAATTTATTTTACAAGAGAGAATTGAGGGGAGGGATGATTATATTCACAGCACATTTCCCCTAAGGTTGACTTTATCAAATTGTATTTCATCTATTTATCAGTTGAATGTCATTGGGAAGGTAACTGAGCCTTTATATGACTGTTTGCTTATCTATTCTATGATTAATGAATCATAAAGGGTTACTAGGAAAATATCAGTGCTTGGTACAAGTTAAGCACTACTTAGGTTTTTGCTATTTTGAAAGCACATGAGGATCTGCATGATAGATGAGCATCACTATTTGTCTGTTATTGGCTAACCTAAATGCATCTTAAACACCAGCACCGCACAAGTTAACTGAATATATAATGCAAAAGGTATATATTTTTCTTACTTCAAAGACATATTGGAAGTAGATAGAAAGAGATTCATATTATTGCCAAGATCTAAGAATATTGCTTCTGGAATAACTAGCAAAACTTTTCTATAAATAAGACACATTACAATATCATGTTTGGAAGATTAAAAACATGATAGGAGAACACCAAGGGACAGACTGCTCTTGGATTCTGTAATTACAGAAAACATCACTGTGTAGCCTCTAAAATTAATTTAGAATACTTTCAATGTCCTTAAGGCATGTGACAGGATAATGTAAGGTCGCATATTTTAAAGGTAGCAATCATCACCTAATCCAATTTCTTAGTGTTGGCTGCAATTTCATTGTTTATCCTTTAAGAGCTATTCTAATTCAGGTAACTAATAAGCAGGTCTTTGAGCTAAACCTCTATGCCTTATTAATTACATTTCAGGCTTGTGGCAAGTGTGATATAGAAGTAATATCTTTAAAAAATTGCAAATTGAGGATCTTAGAAAAGTAAAAACTTTATTATATTTATTATATATCTTTTAAAAAATATTTTATTCATTTATTTGATAGGTAGAATTACAGACAGTGAGAGGGAGAGACACAGAGAAAGGTCTTCCATTGGTTCACTCCCCAGATGGCCACAACAGCCGGAGCTGCGCCGATCCGAAGCCAGGAGCCAGGTGCTTCTTCCCGGTCTTCCATGCTGACACAGGGGCCCAAGGACTTGGGCTATCTTCTACTGCTTTCCTAGGCCATAACAGAGAGCTGGATTGGAAGAGAGGCAGCCGGGACTGTAACTGGCACCCATATGGGATGCCGGCACTGCAGGCAGAGGATTAACCTACTGCGCCAAGCAGCTGACACCTATACATCTTATTGTTTTAAAAATTTAAGTGTTAGATGATCAATAAATATCTGATTGCTGTTGTCAACAAGATCATCACATCTTTGTTGCTGTTGTTGTTGTTGTTGTTGCTGCTTGACAGGCAGAGTGGATAGTGAGAGAGACAGAGAGAAAGGTCCTCCTTTGCCGTTGGTTCACCCTCCAATGGCCGCCACAGCTGGCGCGCTGTGGCCGGCTCACCGCGCTGATCAGATGGCAGGTACTTATCCTGGTCTCCCATGGGGTGCAGGGCCCAAGGACTTGGGCCATCCTCCACTGCACTCCCTGGCCACAGCAGAGAGCTGGCCTAGAAGAGGGGCAACCGGGACAGAATCTGGCACCCTGAGCGGGACTAGAACCTGGTGTGCCGGTGCCGTGGCTTAGTGGTTAAAGCCACCTCCTGCAGTGCTGGCAACTCATATGGGCGCCGGTTCGAGTCCTGGCTGCTCCACTTCTGATCTAGCTCTCTGCTATGGCCTGGGAAGGCAGTAAAAAAATGGCTAAAGTGCTTGGGCCCCTTCATCCATGTGGGGGACCCAAAAGAAGCTCCTCGTTCCTGGCTTCAGATTGGTACAGCTTCACTTGTTGGCGCCATCTGGAGAGTGAAACAGAAGATGGAAGACTTTTTCTCTCTCTCTCCCTCCCCTTCTCTCTCTGTGTAGCTCTTTGAAATAAACAAATCTTTTAAAAAATATGTAAAAAGGTTAGAAAAAAGAAAAAGTAAAAGTACAGATTCATTATTTTTTTAAAAACATGATTTATTTTTATTTATTTGAAAAGCAGAAAGAGAAAGAAATGGAGACAGAGAAGCAGAGATTTTTCATCTGTGAGTTCTCTTCCTAAATGGCCATAACAATCAAGGCTGGGCCAATCTAAAACAGGAGCCCTGAGCTTCTTCCTGGTCTCCCACATGGGTACAGGGACCCAAGCACTAGGACCTTCCTTGGCTGCTTTCCCAGGTGCAATAACATGGAGCTGGATTGGAAGTGGAACAGCTACAGATAATATCAAAACGTGAAGAGGCATTGAGATACTGCAACAGTCTATCTCACAACTGAGTCCACTATTAAATGACTAATGGGTGATAATGTATACAGCCAAGGATATGCTGTATAATGGAATGATTCATGTCCCAGGCAGAAAGGGCAGGATGGCACAAGTATTCATTATTTTACTTGGGAAGACATAGAAATAAAACTTATGAATTGCTTGTTTATGAGACATCCCATTGAATATTTTTAGCCCATTGATGACCATGAGCAATTGAAACTGTGGAAAGCAAAATTTCACATAAGGTGAGACTATTGTAGTGACCTAGGACTTGGAAATTTGCAGGGAGAGTGAATTTAGTCAGGTAGCTGTGTGTTTGTCTTCTATCAGAGCAATTGGAGAAGCCATTTATATTGGATTGGTGTCTTGGCAAAATAGAGGCATATGAGTTAATCATTTAGCACACTGTCCTTTTAATAATGAGCCATTACATTTAAATTCAATAAAGAAGGAACTGGAAAAAATGCACATAAGAGCTAAACAGCAAAAGAAGACTTCTCTGAGAAAAGATGGAAATCAACCCCACTAAAACAAAAAATGGAGGCATTTTAGGTAATTGAGTGAGTTAGTGGAAAGGTATTGGAAAATGTTAGGAATGTGGGTCAAGAAGATATCTCCAGCATATTCAGCCATTCCTGAGTTTATGATTAGGCTCTCTGTGTCTGCTAATTATCACTTACCAAGTTAGGCTTCTGTCCTCTAACAGAGATTGAATGATGAGAAAGTTATCTTCTTTGATGATTATATTTTAAAGGGAAAACTTTAAGGTCTTTGAGAAAGCAGTTCTGATTTGTCAAAAGGGCAAAAGGCTAGGAGATTTATCTACATTTCAAAGGGACAGAAAAAGAATTTGCAATTACAAGTTTTCTAAAGTAAATGCTCTAAAGAAAGATTTGAGGATTATAGTCAGGACAAAAACTGTCTGAAGTGCAGACAGTCAAGCTACTAGGATCATCTTGGTGAGAGGTGAATGAGGGTATGGTGAGAGATACAAATATGTCATTAGGGTAAATGTATTACAGATGCCTGTTGTGTAAAATAATTTAAAAACTGGAATATTGGTGAGAGTTAGGAAATACAGGTCTTAACAAGTGATATTTCCTCTAGTAGGAATGAACTGTTCTGTTCCTGGAGGAATTAAATGGCATATTAGAAGCAAACTGAATTCCATGAAAAGTACTCTGTCATTTGATATCAGGGTTCCCATTGACCAGTTTTATATTGGAAGTAAATGCTTTGATGCACATAAATTCAATAAATAAAGAAGGGGGAGTAAATTTTAGTAGATGCTAGATATTTTCTCAGGGGTTATCATATTTAATCTACATGATGCTTAGAATTCAATAAGAATTAGTCCATATTTCTGAGTGGAGAAAATAAATCTAACAGTTTTTTTAAGTATCAAACCAATAATGCAAATTCAGTACTAATGACATCCGCCTCATTATTGTTGCTGATATGAAATATGGAACAATAATTGTGAGGCAGAAGGCTTCCTATGAGAATTTAAGATAAAACTTATTTTCTAGAGATCCATGGCTGAATAGGGAGAAGACACACTGACCTCAACCACAGGAAAACAGAGGAAGGACCATGTTCCAAGAAGATTGATTGAGAGAAATTTTCAGTGGAGAGCCACACAAAACATAACAGACTCCATGGAGCAGTCAAGAGAGAAGGCAGATGAACAGCCAGCATTGCCAGAAACTTCTGTGCATACACAGTTGGCAGCTGGCTGGGACACACCATCTCCCCAAAGCATTATAAGACGGCTTCCATGGACACTGCCACTGGAAACTTCTGCTGAGAAAGAATTCCATCAACCTGTCTAGCCCTGTTTCCAACCTGAGGAGCTGACTGAGAAATTACTTTGCCCAGGAAAGGCCATGTTTATCCCCTCCCTTCTCCCACCAAAGCACAGACTCAACTGGTTGAGATTTAGCTGCAGCCAATCACTGTCATGACTTCAGGAACTGGGTGCAGCTTGCACTGGGAATGGGGCAGCTCACCTGGTGGAGAGCAGACCCTCTAGACCCTGTGATTGTGGGAGATCTGCACCAAGCCAGGAATCTGAGAGATATGTGGTTTGAGGTTGTGTTCCAGTGCATCCACATGATCTGACTGCAAAAACAGTGCTTCTTGCTCACTAGGGACAGATTTCACAGAGGGTACAGGGGACACATGACAGACTGAGTGGGTTCTCCTTATGCTGCATGTGCCTTCAGGGATTTGAAGGAGGTACACAAGCACCTTTAGCTCACTCTGGTCCATGAATCAGCTGATTCACCATGGCACAGCGAAGGTTGTGTTCGTGAACCTACTTGCAACTCCAACATCCTCATCCCCTTGACTAACCAGAGGTGATACACCATGCCCAACTTGAGTGTTGCTCTGGTTTCTTATCCCACACAGAACACACCTGTGGGACTCCAACACAAATCTCAGACACCTCATTGACCTAGAGAGGCACATTTCCAAGAATAAAGCATTCAGTCAAAATTACATCCATCCCCAAGGGGAGTTAGAGGGGAGTTAGCAACCAGTGATCCCCTAAATGCCAAGAAGAGATTGTAAAAAGTGATTCCTCCAATGTAGAAATACAATAAACATGACCAAATAAAGAAATACAATAAAAAATACAATAAACATGAACAAATAAAGCAATATGACTCTCCAAAAGGAAATCAATAATATATTAATATTAGACTGAAGAAGGTAAAATTGATGAAATACCTGAAAAGGAATACAAAAGAATGGTTGTAAAGTTACTCAAGAACACAAAGAAACAGCTAAATGACAAAAGAAAGTCTTGATGTAGACAAGACTTTCTGCATAGATAGAGATATTGAAGGAAAATTAAACAGAAATACAGGAAATCAAATATTGAATGACTCAAAAAATCATGCATTGGAAAGCCTTCACAACAGATTTGATGATGCAGAAGAAAGAATGATTTAGAATAAGCATGTTTTGAAATATCTCAGAAAAAATAGAATGAAGTATTACAAAGACAGGAAACAGTGTTAAGGATCTATGTGATATACCATCAAATGACCTAATATGACCCTTAGGCTGTTTCTTAAGGTACTGAAGAAAATAATAGCACAGAAAAATTCTTCAGTGAAACAACAGCAGGGAGTCTCCCCAATTTTGAGAAAGATATGGACATGAAAATACAGGAAGCTAATAGAAACCCAAATAGATACAATCAGAAAAGATCCTCAGCACAACACATACTAGTCAAGATTTCAAAGGTAAAACATAAAGGAAATATCCTAAAATATGCAAGAAAGACATGTCAGATCACCTTTAAAAATCTCCCAACATAATAATAATGTATTTCTCTACTGTTACAGATTTCTCTACTAAGATTTTTCTACAAAAACCCTACAGGCCATGAAATAATGAAAGTATGTTGCACAAGTCCTAAAAGAAAAAAAAATGCCAACCCATAATACTTTACTTGGGGAAACTCTCAATCATAAATGAAAATGAAATAAAGACCTTGCAAGACAAGCAAAATCTGAAAGAATTTATCACCACACAGCCAGACATACAAATGATAATTAATGATGCAATACACAGGCATACAAAGAAACACATTCAAAATCATGAAAGAATGTGAAGGCAGAAAACCTCTAGTAAAAATAACTGGGGAGTAATTCAAAAAGAAGTAATAATATTCATGAAAAAATTCAGGAACAAGTCTTTACTCACCAATAATAACCTTGAATGTAAATGGAATAAATTATCAAATTAAAAGACACACGCTGGCTGAATGAATAAAAAAAGACCATCTATGTGCTGCCTAAAAGAAACACACTTTACATATAAAGATACCCATAGACTTATAGTGAAAGATGGAAAAAGTTATCCCATGAAAATGTAAATAAAAACAAGCAGGAGTAGCTATTCTCTTAATCAGACAAAACAGACATTAAGGAAAAAAATACTGTTAAAAGATAAAGAAAGTTATTATGTAATACTGAAGGGATCAATTCAAGAACATATGACTATAGTAAGTGTATATGAACCCAAGATAAATACATGCAGTTTTATAAATAAATTAAAAAATTAAAATGATACCATGCATCTTCTCTGACTACAATGGAATGAAGCTGGAAATTAACAAATCAAGAATCTCTAGCTCATATGCAAACACATGGAGACTAAGCAACATGATTCTGAATGGACAGTGGTCATACAAGAAAGAAAAAAATTTTTCTGGAAACAAATTAATATGACAATACATCTTATCAAAACTTATGGGATACAGCAAAAGCAGTGTTAAGAGGGAAGTTTATAGTAATCGGTACCTATGTGAAGAAATTGGAGAAATTGGAAAGGTACCAAATAAATGAGCTATTAATATACCTCAAACACCTAGATAAACAACAGCAAACTAAGTTCACAAGTAGTGGGAGGAAAAAAATTAAAATTAGAGAAGCAATAAACAAAATTGAAACCAAAATAATTATAAAAGATCAGTGAAATGAAGAGCTATGCTTTTTTTTAAATAAAACTGACACACCAATGAAGACCCAAATCAATAAAATCAGAGATCAAAAAGGAAATGTAAAAACAGATATCAAAGAAATAAAAATAATCATCAGAAATTATGACAAAGAGCTGTTTGTCAACAAACTGGCAAACCTAGAATAAACGGATAAATTCCTAGACACATACAATCTACCAAAATTAGGTCATAAAGACATAGAAAACATAAACAAACCAAGAACTAACATGTAAATTGAATCAGTATTTTTTTTTATTTTTTATTTTTTTGACAGGCAGAGTGGACAGTGAGAGAGAGAGAGACAGAGAGAAAGGTCTTCCTTTGCCGTTGGTTCACCCTCCAATGGCCGCCACAGCTGGCGTGCTGCAGCCGGTGCACCGCGCTGATCTGATAGCAGGAGCCAGGTACTTCTCCTGGTCTCCCACGGGGTGCAGGGCCCAAGCACTTGGGCCATCCTCCACTGCACTCCCTGGCCACAGCAGAGAGCTGGCCTGGAAGAGGGGCAACCAGGACAGAATCCGGCGTCCCGACCGGGACTAGAACCTGGTGTGCCGGCGCCGCAAGGCGGAGGATTGGCCTAGTGAGCCACAGCGCCGGCCTTGAATCAGTATTAAAGACCCTACCAAGAAAGAAAAGCCCTGAACCAGATGACTTCAGTGTTCACTCTACCAGGCATTTAAAGAAGAAATAATTCCAATTCTCTCAATTAATTCATAACAATTCAAAGCAAGGAATTCTCCCAAACTCCTTCTATTAAGCCAGCATCACCTTAATTCCAAAACCTGAAAAAGATCCAACAGAGAAAGAAAACTATAGACCAATTTTGCTGATGAACACAAATGCAAAAAAGCCTCAACAAAAAACTAGGCAATTGAATTCAACAACACATCAAAAAGATCATTCACCTTGACCAAGTGGGATTATGCCTGGTATGTAGGGATGGTTCATCATTCACAAATCAATACATATGATGCATCACATTAGCAAAATGAAGAACAAAAATCCATATGGTCACCTCAATAGATGCAGAGAAAGCATTCAGTAAAAAACAACATCCCTTCGTGATGAAAATATAATCAAATTGGGTATAGAAGGAACATACCTCAAACAAACAAGGGAATTTATGATAAACACATGGCCACATACTATTGAATGGGGAAAAGCTAGAAGAAGCTCTCCTAAGATGTGGAACCAGAGAGGATGCCCACTGTCATCATTCCATTCAATATAATCCTGGAAGTTTTGGCCAGATCTGTTAGGCAAGAAAATAAATCAAAGGGATACAAATTGGAAAGGAGGAAACCAAAATATACCTATTTGTTGATTACACAGTGCTATAATTAGGGAATCCATAAAACTCCATTGAGAGACAATTAGAACTCATAAAAGTTAGGTAAAGTGCTATGGTATAAAATCAACCAGAAAAATCAATATCCTTTGTATTCATAGACAATGTCATGGCCAAGAAAGAATTTTTAAGATTGGTCCCATTCAAAATAACTCCAAAGAATTAGATACCTTGGAATAAAGTTAATCAATGATGTCAAGTATCTCTATGATGAAAATTACAAAGCACTAAAGAAAGAAATAGAAGAAGACATTAAACATGGAAAAGTCTTCCATTTTCATGGACTGGAAGAATAAGCATCATCAGAATGTCCATAATACCAAAAGCAACTTAAAAATGCAGTGCAATCCCAATCAAAACACCAGGGACATTCTTCACAGATCTAGAAACAAGTGATGTTAAAATCTACATGCAAACACAAGAGACCTCAAATAGCTAAATCAATCTTATACAACAAAAACAATGCCAGAGGCATCACAGAATAGACTTCAGAAGTCAATCCATGCATCTACAAGCAACTTGTTTTTGACAAAGGAACTAAAGTGAATTCCTGGAGCAAGATCAGTCTCTTTAAAAATGTTTCTTGGGAAACTGTATCTCCATAAGCAGAAATGTGAAACTAGACCCATACCTTATACCTTACACAAAATCCTCTCAAAATGGATCAAATAGCTAAATCTATGACATGATACCATCAAATTGCTATAGAACGTTGGGGAAACTCTGACAGACATTGGCATAGACAAAGACTTCTTGAAAAAGATCCAGAAGCTCAGAAAATGTAAGTCAAAATTGGCAGATGGGTTACATCAAACTGAGAAGTTTCTGCACTGCAAAAGAAACACTCAGCAAAGTAAAGATGCAGCTAGCACAATGGGAAAGAATATTTGTGAACTACACAACCGATAAAGGGTTAGCATCCAGAATCTGTAAAGAGCTGAAGAATTCAACAGAACAAACAATCTAGTTAAGGAATGGGCAATGGACATGAACAGATTCTTTTTCTTAAGAAAGGAAATTCAAGTGGCAAACAGACATCTGAGAAAATGCTCAGGATCACTAGCTATTAGGGAAATGCAAATCAAAACCACACTTCACTCCAGTTAAGATGGCTTTCATACCGAAATAAAAACAAAACAAAACAAGACAAAACAAAACAAAACAAAAATACTGGCAAGGATGTGGAGAAAAAAGTACCCTGGTCCACTGTTGGTTGGCATGTAAACTGGTGCAGACATTGTAGAAGACAGTATGGAATTATCTCAGAAATGTGAATATAGACCTACCATATGATCCAGCCATCCCACTACTGAGAATTTGCCTAAATCAACATAAATCAGCATATTAAAGTGTTATCTATATCTTCATAGTCATTGTAGCACAATTCATAATAGCTAAGATATAGAATCAACCCAGATGTCCATCAGACATGGATGAAGAAACTATGGTATATATAAACTAAGGACTAGTACTCTGCTATAAAAAATGAAATTCTGTCTTTTGCAACAAGATGGACACAAATGGAAACCATAATATTTAATGAAATAAGCCGGTCTTAGAAAGACAGATATTATATTTTTTTCCTGATCTGAGGTAACAGAGTACCTGAAATGTAATGTATAGGAGTGAAATAGACATTTTTGAGATTCAATGGTTGTTTATAGTCCTTTTCTCTTCTGTTGAGAGACAGACATTTTTTTTTTCTTTTCATACTATTTGTTAAACTATTTTACTTAGTGTAGGATTAACTATATGATAATTAAGTAGAGTGGAAATAGATCTTTGTAAAAATTAAGAGTGAGTATGTGAAAGGAAGGAGGAGAATAGGTTGGATCATTGGTGAGAGAAGGTGGACAGAAAGTGTCACTATGTTCCTAAAGCTTTATGTATGAAATACATGAAACATGTATAACTTTAATACATTTTTCAGAAATAAAAAATGACAGGCCGGCGCTGGCACACCAGTCTCTAGTCCCGGTCAGGGCGCCGGATTCTGTCCCGGTTGCCCCTCTTCCAGGCCAGCTCTCTGCTGTGGCCAGGGAGTGCAGTGGAGGATGGCCCAAGTGCTTGGGCCCTGCACCCCATGGGAGACCAGGAGAAGCACCTGGCTCCTGCCTTCGGATCAGCGCAGCTCAGCGGCCATTGGAGGGTGAACCAACGGCAAAGGAAGACATTTCTCTGTCTCTCTCACTGTCCACTCTGCCTGTCAAAAAAAAAAAAAAAAAAAGAAATAAAAAATGACAAAGTATTAATGGATCTACAGGAAATCATAAACCCCAAGACAATATTGATGTGAGAATAAAACATGCCACTTTCATCAAAGGACATATCAACTAGACAAAACATTAACAACAAAACAACAAATAATCTCCACTATGGAATATAACTAACAGTTATAAACAGAATATTTCATCCCACAATTGCAGAGTGTACATTGTTTTAATCAGTGAATGGAACATTCTCTAGGATAAACCATATACTGGGCCATAAAAAATGTCTTAAGAAATTAAGAAAATATTAAAATCATATCATGTGTCTTTTCTGAACAACATGGAATGCTCAAATTTGGCAACGAAGAAACTCTAAAAAATATACTAATATCTGGATATTGAGCAGCATACTCCTGAATGAACAAGAGATCGTATGATATCTCAGAAGATAAATAAAAATCCCCTTGCAGTGTATTAAAATGAAAATGCAACATATTAAACTCGTGGAATACTGCAAAGCATTATTAAGAAAAAAGTCAGTTGTTTTGGATTTCTTAAGAAGCATTTGGGATTGGTTCTTCCTTAAAAGATTCATAGAACTCAGCAGTTAAGTCATCCCTTTTGTAGGGAGTGTATATAAGACTGATAAATCTCAATCTTATTTATTGGTTTATTCAGGTTTTCTATGTTTTCCTACCTCAATTCACATAAGTTATATGTATTCAAACTCTAATTTTTCTAGACTTTCCCTTTTGTTGAAATATAGGTGTTTGTAATAATTCCTGATTATTCTTTTTATGTCTGTGATATCAATTGTAACATGTCCCTTTAACCCCTGTTTTTGTTAATTTGAGTCTTTTCCTTTTTTGTTCTTTTGCAGCCAATAGTTTTCAATTTTATATTTTCAGAAAATAAGCTCTTCATAAAACTGAAATTTTTCATAATTTATTTTTATTTTGTTTTTCTCTTCTCTAATTTTTGTTTTCTTCTCTACTTCAACTGATTTTTTAGTTTGGAATGTTCTTGTATTTCTAAACTCTTCAGAGGCATTGTTTGGTTACTTATATGATAACTTTCCAATTTTTGTTGTTGGCACTTATTGCCAAAGACTTTTCTCTAATACACTATTGCTGTGGATGTATACTGCTACATGTATACTATTTGGAATATTTCCAAAGGAAATGAGAACACCTTATGAAGGAGTTACCTGCACCCCCATGTTTATAGCAGCTCAATTCACAATAGCTAACAAATGAAATTAACTCAGGTGTCCATCACCTGTTGACTACACAAAGAAAACTGCTGTTTATACATGCAATGGAATATTACTTAGCCTTAAAAAGGATGAAATCTGATAATGCAACAAAATGGGCGTGACTGGAGAGCATGATGATAAGTGTAGTAAATCATTCCCAAAAATGAAAAAAGTGAGGCCATCTTCTCTCTTACATGTGGTATTTAATATATAGAGAGAGGATAAAAACTATGTGGGAGAGGAAGATGGCCCAAATGGTTGGGCCTCTGCTACAACTGCAGGAGACATGGATTAAGCTCTTGACTCTAGGCATCTGCCTATGTAGGCATTTGGAGAGTGAAATAGCAGATGGAAAATTTCCATCTTTTTCTGTCTCAATGTCTGCTCTGCAACCCCATTTTTCAAATAAATAAATGAATATTTAAAAATAAAAATAATAAAGAAAGTAATGATGGGAATATTGAAAAGCTGGGATACTAGTAATCCTTTGTTCTTAATTTGGGTATTGGTTATGAAGATCAGATTACCAAAAAAAAAACATAATTGCTATGAAAAGAAACGAATATGTGTGTTTAAATTTTCAATGAAACAATATTTCCTTAAAAAGAATAATTTCAAGTTATTTAAATGTTTTACGATGCCCTTGGTAATTTCAACAACCAAATTAAATGCTTACCTTCATTTAAAACAATGTTTTAGTCAGTTAATATCTCGTGATGATATTGATTAGAGAGTAAATGTTTTAAGAAAGCAAGTATTTTACCAAGAAAACAGAGCATAATGTTATTTGTTACCATAGTGACAGCTTAATTTAAATTTGATCTTTATTATTCTAATTTTATGATATTTATAAAATCAAATTACTGAATATTTTCATGATACAATGATAAATTATGAAGGCTAATTGTATTATGCTCACACAACATTGGATTACAGTAACTACAGTTACCGATGAAGGTAGTGGGTTACTGAGATTCAATAATTAATCACAATGTTCATTAGGAAAACATATAGTCTTAAGTATTTGATGATTAACTCACTCTGTTTTTATCATATTTATTCAAGTCACACAATAATAATCTGTAGTTTTAGAGGACAGAACAGGGGATTAGTAGCAGGCACAGGGGATTTTCTGGAGAAAACATATATATTAATTCTCTTATTTCATGATATTTACTTTTTTAATATGAGTCTGCATTCATCTTTTTTTTTAACATTTATTTATTTATTTGAAAGTCAGAGTTATACAGAGATAGGTAGAGACAGAGAGAGAGGTCTTCCATCCACTGGTTCACTCCCCAGATGGTCGCATCAGCTGGAGCTACCCCAATCTGAAGCCAGGAAACAGGAGGTTCTTTCGGGATTCCCACATGGGTGCAGGGGCCCAAGGACTTGGACCATCCTCTACTGCTTTCCCAGGCCATAGCAGAGAGCTGGATCGGAAGTGGAGCAGCCACGACTTGAACAAGTGCCCATATGGAATGCAGACACTGCAGGCAGAAACTTTACCTGCTACGCCACATCATCAGCCCCAATATTTACTTTTTAATAAAGGAAAAAAGGAAAGAAAGCAATTAAGGAGGGAAGGAATAGTGTGATTAGGTCTTAACCAATAGCTGTCCTATGTTTACTGAATGAGTTCAATGATTACAAAAAGTAGTAGAAAAGAAGTATACAAATGAAAATATGTTAAAGTATTTCTTACAAGTTTTTGCTCCTCTGATTTCACTTGTCCAGATATGCTAGCATCCTTTTTGGCTAACATCAAGTTGGAGTTAAACAGGGAAGATGATTATGGGAAATGAAGACTGATATTAGTTCGTATGACATATTAGATAGCATTCTTTAAAATTGTTGGATTACATTCAATTTTGGGTTTATGCTAGATAGTATCAATCTAAAATGTATTATTAATCATGTATTTTTCCTGAATAACATATAATCATTGCACTTTATTTGATCTTTTTTTCAATTTTCCATTTATATAAGGTGAAGAAATTTCACGTATTTCAATATACACAGATTTAGGAGCAATTTCTGTCTGAGCCATAGCACTGTCTGTGTATACAAATGTTATTGATATTTTAAGTTGGTTAATAATCTGCTTCTTTACCACAGACTCTTATGAGTTCCAATAATCTCTTAGTGGAGTCTTTTGGCTCATTATGTCTAGAATCATGTCATCTGCAAACAGGAACAATTTGATTTCCTACTTTTCAATTTGTAACCTTTTGATTTCTTGTTCTTGCCTAATGGCTCTAGTTAAAAATTGCAGAACTGTATTGAATAGAAATGCTAAAAGTGAGCATCCTTGTCTTGTCCAGGATTTAGTGTCGATTTGCTTGATTGTGTGTTCCTTCTAAACCTTATTTGCTTAAGGTTTTTATATGAAATGGCATTGTATTTTATCAATTTTGCTTCGTCTGAATCTTTAAAATAACCATATGGTTTTTATTCTACATTTTGTTAATGTGATATGTTACATTTGTTAATTTGCATATATTTAGTCATCCCCGCATGACAGGGATAAATCCTACTTGGTCTGGATAAATATTCTCTCTGATGTGTTGTTGGATTCAATTAGCTAGTATTTCATTGAGGATTTTTTTCATCAATGTTCATCAGTGATTTTGATTTATACATCTTTGTTATATCTTTTTCTGGTTTAGGGATTAAGGTGATGCCTTGTAGGTGATTGGGAGATACCCTCCCTTTCAATTTTTTGAATAGTTTGAGAAGAATTTGAATTAGTTTTTCCTGAAGAGTATGGTAGAATTCAGTAGTGAAGTCATCTGGTCTTGGGCTCCTCTTTTTGGGGAGGATATTTATTAATAATTCAGTATCTCTATTAGTTATTGGTCTGTTCAGGCTTTCTAGATCTTCATGACAGTTTTGGTAGATTTTATGTGTTCAGGAATCTATCAATTTCTTCTAGATTTTCCAATTTGTTGATATAGAGTTGTTTGTAGTAATTTCTGGTAATTCTTTTTATTTCCTTTTTGTGTGTTTAAATTTTTATTTTTTTAATTTTATTTTTTAATTTTTTGACTTTTATTTAATAAATATAAATTTCCAAAGTACAACTTTTGGATTATAGCGGCTTTTCCCCCCACAACCTCACTCCCACCCGCAACCACCCATCTTGCGCTCCCTCTCCCATCCCATTCACATCAAGATTCATTTTCAATTATCTTTATATACAGAAGATCAATTTAGTATATACTAAGTAAAGATTTCAACAGTTTGCACCCACACAGAAACACAAAGCATAAAATACTGTTTGAGTACTAGTATACCATTAATTCACATAGTACAACACATTAAGGATAGATATCCACATTTTGTCTATCCTAGGGAATGTTCCAGGCAGTGATGAAAGGAATGTGTATTCTTCAACTGTGGGATGAAATGTTCTTTAGATATCAGTTATGTCCATTTCATCCATAGCACAGTTTAGCTCTGTTGTTTCTTTGTTCATTTTCTGTCTTTTTGATCTATCCATTGATGAAAGTGTGGTGTTAAAGGCCACCATTATGATTGTATTGTAGTCCATGTCATCCTTAGATCCAGTAACATTTGTTTTAAAGAGCCCTGGCCCCTGGCATTACGTGCTTATACATTTATTATAGTCACATTACCTTTTTAATTGATCTCTTAATCATTATATCTCTCATTATATCCCCTCACTATCTCTTTTTAATTTTTATGTTAAAGTATTTTATCTGATATTAGGATGGTTACAGCTCCTCTTTTTTGTTTTCTGTTAGCCTGGAATATCTTTTTCCATCCTTTAACATTCTTCTTTTCTTTTTCAGTTTACTTGCTAACATATTTTGCTGATTAATTCTGAAGTTATCTTTATATAATAGAAGTTGGTATTTGGATATTGGCTCACATTATTCCTATTTCCAAGAATTAATATTTATTTAATTTCTATTTGACTATTTTTTGTATGTATGCTTATTTTCATAAAAAGAAAAATTTACACAAGTCAAGATATTGGTCTAAATTCATGAAATGTATTATCACAATGATAGTCACCAGAATTTGAGTGAAATTGACCTACATTTTTCACATACACACAGCCATAAATGATAATTCCCTTTAATATTAATCATAAAACATTAATAAACAAATTACTATTCATAAAATTTCAATTGTGTATAAAGATACAAATGAAGAATTGACGAGCATCATACTTCTTTTTTTGCGACATACAAAGAAAAAAAGGAAAACAAACTTGTTATTTTATTTTAGTTTTCCATTCCTATATCCTTCATAGAGTAGTAAAAACCATCTCTTTGTAGAATAGTGATTTTTCCACATGGTGGAAGGTAAAATATTTCCCTAAAGAGTTTATAATATAATAGGAAATATTATTTCTGCCCACTGGACATAGAATCTACCAGGAGTGTACACAATACAGATGCATTGCTAATATTCTTGGATAGGAGGTAGCATCAGTGCAGAGGAATGATTGATATGCATATTTGCTGTACTTAGGCCTGTTGCAGACATGTTTCCTGAGCCATGTAGCATCTACTCACATTTCAAGTGGGATTTATCCTGCAACAATGAGATTTTATTCCTAATATTTGGCAAGAGTATATATTTTTTTCTTTCAATGATTTATATTGCTTATTTGAAAGGCAGAATGACAGAGTAGAAAAGAGGGAAGAGGGATAGGGTGAGGAAAAGAGAGAGAGAGAGAAAGTTTATATCTGCTGGTTCATTTCCCAAGTGGTTGTAACAGCCAGGGCTGGATCAGGACAAAGTCAGGAGCCAGAAACTCCATCCTGGTCTCCCACATATATGGCAGGGATCCAAGTATTAGGGGCATCTTCCACTGCTTTCCCAGGTGCATTAACAGGCACTGCATCTGAAGTGGAGCAGCTGGGATTCACACTGGTGCTGGCTTAACAGCAACTTCCTACTACATGCAGGTATCCTGCCCTGTGAGTATATTTTCTTTTTTTATAGAAATCTTTTATTTAATAAATATAAATTTCATAGGTACAACTTCTAGATTATAGTGGTTCTTCCTCCCATACCCAACCTCCCACCCCGCAAACCATCCCACCTCCTACTCCCTCTCCCATCCCATTCTTCATTAAGATTCATTTTTAATTATCTTTATATACAGAAGATCAACTCTACAGTAAGTAAAGATTTCAACATTTGCACCAACACTGACACACAAAGTATAAAGTACTGCTTGAAGATTAGGTTTACCATTAATTCTCATAGTACAAGTCATTAAGGACAGAGGTCCTACATGGAAAAAAAGTGCACAGTGACTCCTGTTGTTGATTTAAAAACTGACACTCTTATTTATGATGTCAGTGATCACTCAAGGCTCTTATCATGAGCTGCCAAGTCTATGGAAGCCTCTTGAGTCCACAAACTCAACATAATTTAGACAGGGCCATAAGCAAAGTGGAAGTTCTCTACTCCCTTCAGAGAAAGGTACCTCCTCCTTTGATGGCCTGTTTTTTCCACTGGGATCTCACTCACAGAGATCTTTCATGTAGGACACTTTTTGCCACAGTGTCTTGGCTTTCCATTCCTGGAATGCTCTCATGGGCTTTTTAGCCAGATCTGAATGCATTAAGGGCTGATTCTAAGCTCAGATAGCTGTTTATTGCATTTGTCATTCTACATGAGTTTGCTTTGTGGCCTGCTTCCCATGTTGGATTGTTCTCTCCTTTTTAATCTAGTATTATTAGCAGACACTTGGTCTCATTTATGTGATCCCTTTGACACTTATTCCTATATTTAGGATCAGTTATGAACTTACACTTATCACTTTAACCAGTAAAATGGCATTAGTGCCTCCCAACTTTATGGGATTTGGAGTTCCATGGCAAGTTTTTAGCTTTACCTCTAGAGGTAAGTCCAAGGGAACGTGTGCTGATCTGTACATCTCCTCTCTCTCTATTCCCACTCATTTTTAACAGGAATCAATTTTCAATTGGATTTAAACAGCTAAGAATAATTCTGTGTTAAATAAAGAGTTCAACCAACTTTCACTCTTTGTGTATCTTTCCTGGTAAGGTGTGTTTCTTAGTTAGCAATTAGATGGGTCTTTTTTTAATCCATTCAGCCAGTTTATAACTTTTAATTGGAGAATTTAGACAATTTATCTTCAAGGTTATTATTGATAAGTAAGAAATATGTCCAACAATTTTTCCATACAAATTCCTATTGTTTGCTTTGGATAAAGTTGTTATAATTACTAATTTTGCAAATTATTTTACAATCCAAAGTCAGTATGCACAAAGCTGTAAAGTTATAAAATTTGTAAAAGCCTCCTCTTGTTCATCTTGAATTCTGTTATACTGATCTTCCTAGTCATTCCACTTGACAAACATCATTTCAAATTCTTATAAAGCCCCTATGGAGTAGTGGAAATTTTCGAGGGCACTTTTCTGTTATATTTCTATATAGAGTAGTGGAAATAAGGAGAAATGTTTCTCATGCAACATCTTTGTCAGTGAGATATCCCATAAGAAGTTAGCCAGATGAATGCTCTACTCACTGGTTTATACAGTGAAGATGCTGTTCTTTGATGCAGAAGAGCAGAATAAGACAAGGTGACCTGCAACTATAATGTTGATTCTCATCTTTAACTGCATAGAACAGATCCAAGTCCTTCTTATAATTTTTACAGAGGGTGTAAAAACAACCACAGCACAATTTTCTGGCATTCTTTATAGCATGAAAGCAAATCACTGCATATTTCACACTGAAAAGGTGGGCTTATAAATTATTTAATAAATATGATTTTAATGTTGATGCATGAATTAACTTTATTTTATTAATTCTATATAGCTCAGTTATGCCACTGGTATTATTTTTTCCAAAAATCATTAGAGAAGACTAAAGATATGTCTAACATAATTTGCTACTTTTATTTAGACAGAAATTATAACAAACCACATTCATTAGAATAAAATGTTTGATATCAAAGACAGAATTGTGGGCCCAGCTTTGTGGCACACTAGATTAATCCTCTGCCTGTGGCACCAGCTACCCCTAGTCCTGGCTGCTCCTCTTCCATGCCAGCTCTCTGCTATGGCCTGTGAAAGCAGTAGAAGAAGGCCGAAGTGCTTGGGCCCCTGCACCTGCATAGGAGACTGGGAGGAAGCACCTGGCTCCTGGCTTCAGATGGGCACAGCTCTGGCCATTGTGGCCATCTAGGGTGTGAACCAATGGAAAGAAGACCTTTCTCTCTGTCTTTCCCTATCACTGTCTGTAACTCTACCTCTCAAATAAATAAATAAAATCTTAAAAAAAGACAGAATCTTAAAACTGACTTATAGTTAAGATATCTATACATTTTTATATTTCAAATATATCTTCAGAGTCCTACAAGATACTCTTTACATCAATAGAACACTTCAAGTTGGCAATTGATATAACCAAAATGGAGAAAAGCACTGTATGCTCAAAGTAATTGCTACCATAATGTCTTGATAAACTTTTTTTCTTTTTCTTTTCATTTATTATGCAGATTTAGAGTGTGCCATTATTTTTTATTGATAATATTTAGCAGGCACATAAAATTGGACATGTTTATTGGATGATATGTAGTATTTTTACATATTACCTATTTTATATTAATATTATATATAGTGCAATGTCCAATAAGGTTAATTTTGTTCATTCTTGCAAGCATTTAGCATAATTAAAGTATATGTAACTGCTACATATAGTTTTTTTAACTTTCATTTAATAAATATAAATTTCCAAAGTACAGCTTTTGAATTTAGCAGCTTTTTTCCTCCATAACCTCCCTCCCCCCGCAACCCTCCCATCTCCCACTCCCTCTCCCATCCCATTCACATCAAGATTCATTTTCAATTATCTTTATATACAGAAGATCAATTTAGTATATACTAAGTAAAGATTTCAACAATTTGCTTGCACCCACACAGATTTGTAGAAGGATAGAGAAATGCTTTAAGAGGAAGTAAATTGCATATCAAAACAAATATTCAAATATAGGGCTTTGAGTAAAAAACATATTTCAGCAAACCTGCTATTTAGGTTTTTTCTTGTAAGTTTGTAGGTTAAAAGTTAAATATTACTATTCATTGTTCCAGTATTATTATTATTATTTTTTTTTTTTTTGGACAGGCAGAGTTAGACAGTGACAGAGAGAGAAACAGAGAGAAAGGTCTTCCTTTTTCCGTTGGTTCACCCCCCAAGTGGCTGCTACAGCCAGTGCATTGCCGCTGGTGCGCTGCGTTGATCCGAAGCCAGGAGCCAGGTGCTTCCTCCTGGTCTCCCATGCGGGTCAGGGCCCAAGCACTTGGGCCATCCTCCACTGCACTCCCGAGCCACCACAGAGAGCTGGACTGGAAGAGGAGCAACTGGGACAGAACCGGAGCCCCAACAGGGACTAGAACCCCGGTGTGGGGGTGCCAGCCCCGCAGGCAGAGGATTAGTTTAGTGAGCTGCAGCGCAGGCCTCATTGTTCCAGTATTAAAAATACCTCTAGGCAGTGGGCATTTAGCCTAATCATATGTTTTAACAGAAAAGTGCCTCCCATTGGAGTACCTGGGTTTTATTCCCATTTCCAATTCCTGATTCTGGATTTCTGCTAGTGCATGCTCTGAGAGACAGCAATGATGCCTCAAATGATTAGGTCCCCATAACCCATAGGGACGGCCAGCACTGCATCCAGACTCCTGATTTTGGCCTAGTCCAGTTCTGGATATTGTACGCATATGGGGTGTAAACCAGCAGATGCCAGCTGTCCCTGTCTCATTATTTATATTATTACATTTCTGCCTCTATATCTTTCTCTATCTCTCAAAACGTCTCTATAGAATATTGGCGGTAGCCCTTCACAGAGCAAAAATAACCCACACAATGGCTCTTTAAGATTTAAAGGATAAGAAAATTTATCTTTGGAAAATTTCAATGTAGAAATGATCACACCAGAGTAAACATAGTCAGAAGTAAGTTTTTGAAAAGATCTATTCATTTGAAAGGCAGAGTTACAAACGAGAGAGAGAGAGAGAGAGAGAGAGAGAGAATGTTTTATCTGCTGGTTCATGACCTAATTGGCTGTAATGGTCATAATTGAACAAGGCTGAAGACAGGAGCCTGGAACTCCATCCAATTCTCCCACATCGGTGGCAGGGGCCTAACTACTAGACCCATTTTCCACTACTTTCTAAGGCACATTAGGAAAACATGTAACACTTTTCTATTTGAGTCTGACTGATTTCACTTAGAATGACCTCCAATTACATCCATTTTATTGCAATATCAAAATTTCATTTGTTTTTATGGCTAATATTACATCACGTACACACCGTAGTTCACTTATCAAGTCATCAGTTGATGGACTTCTAGGTTGGTTACATATATTAGCTATTGTGAATTGACCTGCTATAAACATGAGAGTGCAGATTTCTCTTTCATATGCTTCTATCCTTTCCTTTTTGTATATTCCCAGGAGTGGGATAGCTGGAACATATTGTAGATCTAGTTTTAGTTTCTAGAGGAATCCCCATACAGTTTCTCTCAATGGTTCACCAGTTTACATTTCCAGCAAAATTCCTTTTTCTCCACATGCTTTCTAGAATTTTAAATTTTTTGATTGTTGTTTGAGAGCCACCCTAACTAGGCTGAGGTGATACTGCACTGTAGCTTTTGTTCAAATTTCCCTGATCGCTAGTGAGCCTGAACATCTTTTCATGTGTCTTTTGGCCATTTGTATTTTCTCCTTTGAAAAAATGTATATTCATATCCTTATCTTATTTCTTTGCTGGCTTGTTTGTTTTGTTGCTGTTATTACTGAGTTTCCTGAGCTCCTTATGTATCTGGATATGAATCCTTGACTGGATGCAGTTTGCAAATATTTTCTTCCGTTTTGTTGGTTGCCTCTTCAGTTTGGCAATTGTTTCCTTTGCTGCACAGAAGCTTCTTAGCTTGATGTAATCCCACTTGTCAATTTTTGCTTTTATTGCCTGTGATTCTGGGATCTTATCCAAGAAGTATTTGCCTATGCCAATGTCTTATAGAATTTCCTCATCTCTGTGGATCAACCTGAAATTATCAACCTGAAATTATCTCCTGTCACTCTTCACACCCAACTCATAACACAATGTTCAAATGATATTTGTAAGAATCACCCAACCATTTTCATCACAAAATAAAGATAGACTCACAAGCCTCAGATTGCAGTGCTCACTGGTCAGAATTACTTGGAACAATTAAGGTTACTTCCATTTACATGAAACAGCTGTTGTTATGTGTGAACATGTTTAAATGTTCTATACCTGATGGAAGACCAATGCTTGCTTTTCCTTCATCTCAAATTAATCCTATTCCATTAAATTAACTTGTGCAAAAGAATAATATTTCAACATTATGTCTGTATAATATTGTATAATATTTTTACTACTTTTAGTTTTGCTTTTCACTCTTAAGCCCTTCTGTTGTTAAAACTGAAAAATAAATGATAAAGTGTCCTGCTCCCATAGAAACAATATGCAGGCAGTGTTTTCAAATTCTTGGCGATAAGTTCAAAAATACACTCAGCATTTATCACACAAAAATTTGCCTCAAAAATTTTCAGAGTTATAAGAGTTTATTACTCTTTAAAAATCTGGGTCTAGAGAACTTGCAGTATAAAATCTATACTATGAACTCTAGAGTGGGTTGTATACAATTACATTAGTGTGGGTCACAGTAATGGAAAGAGAAAGGAAGAAGGTATCTGGGCTTAAACACAACAGAATTAAGTTTCTAGTTTACCTGACTAGCTGATACAGGTTTTCCTGGTTTATAGGTAGCTTGTTTATTGTGGGAATTTAGTGACTCAGGATTTTTTCTGTCTTGTAGATCAGTCACCTGTTAGGGTCTCCCACAGTCTGGAATTCACCATGTCCACATGGCTGAAAGGGGAAGTGATTAGAGATGAAATTCACTGGCTTCCAAAAAGTCTTACTCATACTTACTTGGATTTTTATTCCATTTATGAAAATATTTACATCAGGAAACTAAGCCATGGTGTTGTTATATCAGGTGTTTTTGAATAGTACAATAATGTCTTTGTGTGTCAGTGATTGAAAGCACTAAATTACCACACGTAAAAGTTAATTTTGATGTCTAATTGGCTGGTGGAGCAAATTTCCTTAAAGAAGCAATTGAATGGCATAGATATGTCTGACTTCAAGAGAAGACATACTATAATGCTGAGATGATTTATGATGTTAATAAACAAATAACAGAAAAATGTTTTAACATTTTAAGTACTTCATTCATGTAAAACTTTGCCTTAAATATTTCAGTAAGTGCTTGTTCTTCTATTTCAGTAAAGACCAATTCTATTATCTCCGTTGCATGAGATGTGTAAACCTTCGAGAAAAAAGTTTCTCTTTTATAAAATTGATCATCTACCATTCACAAATAAACCACAAAGGTGGTGTTTCTCAAGCTTCAATAGTTTTGTCTATTAGTTGTATTCACGATGTATGTAGGAATTCCATATTTCTGGTATTATAAAACAAAGCATACACTTTATTGGGTAACTTGATTTTTGAAAGATAGAAGTTGAGAAATAATAATGAAAGTACATATTAGTTGAAACTTTACAATTTGTTTAAGGCAGAGTTCTAACGATTTTACCCAATATTCCTGTCTCTTGGCTATTCAGTCCAATACTAGTCTAGATATTTCTCTGAAAGAACCTGGCAGATAAAATTAAGACTACTAATCAACTGACCTTAAGTTAGGTAGTTCATCCTATTTTATTATGGTGGACTCAGTTTAGTCACATAAGTTTCCAAAAGTAGTAGGTGGAGCAGACATTTAGATGAACTTCTAAAAATCTGCTTTTGATGCATTTTTCTGATATATGAGTACGTGAATTTAACAGCCAACTCAGATTCCTGACTCCAACTTCCTGGTAATGTGGACAGCAGATAGGATCTTCAATGGTTTAAGTACTTGGATTCCTGCCACATATAACAGGGACCTGACATGAAGTTCCTGGCTCCTGGCTTTGTCCCCAGCTCTGGATATTTTAGGAGTGAACCAGCAAATGAGAGCTCTCTCTGTATCTCTCCCTCTCTGTATATCCTTCTATCTCTCAACTAAGTAAAGGAATGATAAAAATAGTAATATTCGTAGAAAAAGAGAAGTAAGTAAAAACCACATGTTAAAAGAAGACAGTAGAAATAATGAAGCAAAAAGGGAGGCTAGGAATTTGGAGCATGAGAAGGACTCAAGTCACCATTTCTGTCTTTGAAGATGGAGGATGGGGTAATGAGATAAGCAAGGGGGCCTTCTCTGGAAGCTACAAAGGAGCACTTGGCCAACAACCAGTAAAGGAATAGGAAACTTAGTGGCTGGCATTGTGGTGTAAGCACATTGTGGTGTCTCCTTCTCTCTGAATTTTGATTTTAAAATAAACAAATAAATCTTAAAAAAGAAATTTTAATCTCAGTCCTACAACTATCAAGAACTGAATTCTTCCAGCAACCTGAATAATTCTGGGGAGAGATTCACCCCTCTGAGTATCCAGAAAGGGATGCAATTCTGTCAACAATTTTCACTTTGTGAAATCAGGGCAGAGAATAGCTGAGCTATGCTTTGCCTAGACTTCTGACTTACAGAATGTGAGATAATAAACAGGTGATGTTTTAAGCTGCTATTTATAGCAATTTGTTACATCAGCAAGAGAAAACTAATTTTTGCCTACACCGGCCAAGAAAACTAATATTTTAACATCAGGCAGCGTAAACCAGTGGAGTAGAAATGACCCAGTGGTGCTTCCTGAATTCTTAAAAATCACTTTACCAAATGAGGCTTTTAAAATGTTCACTAGAAAGTATATAGTCAATTATCTGAGGCCAGTAATGCAACTTCAAAGTGTCTAGGATTAATGCGTCTGAACAGTATCTGCAGTGCTTACAGAAACCTCATTTTTTCACAGTGACAATACAGCAATTTCCAATCATCTTAGATTGGACTGAGAATGCATGTTTTCAGCATTTGTAGACTAATGACTTTGGCTTATATTTGTACCATCTCAAAGCTTCAATTATTTTTTTGCTTTATATATAAAAGCTTCACATTCTTCATGTTGCGCTACATTGGCCAGACTTCCTCCAATCTCAGGGGCACTTCATTTGGAGCCAATACAGAGTTCATGTTAGAAAAAACTTTCTGAATAGACATTTGATATATAAAAATGCTTTAAAAATCAATGAACTTTTAGGAAATAGTGGCAAAATAATAAATCAGCAACTTCAGAGTTGCAATGCTTTTCTTACATAGGTCTAGTGCATGTCTAGCAATTGGGAAGTTACTAGGAAGATGGAAATACAAAATCACGTTGGAGACAAAAGGATGTAGATTAGAATCAAACCTCACCCACTAGTTGCATATACCTTTTTGTTACTAATTTAGCTCTATGGACATCAATGATTTTGCCTTTATGACCATAACTACAGCAGTAACTACTTCACAGAGTAGCTGTGTGAATTGGGTAAAACCACACACAGGTATATGTCAAGATGGTGCTTGCCACAAGTAGACCAATACTCTCCAGTGCCATAAGATTCTAATCCCTGGAAACTGTGGATGTAATCTTTCATGGAAAAATTTCCTTTCAGATGTGATTGAGTTGAATACCTTAAGATGAGAAGATAATCATGGATGGGGCTTGAATGCAATATAAGCGCACTTGTGAGAAAAAGGCAGAGTGAGATTTCACACAGAAAATAAGGCAAACCAATCAATGGAGGCGGAGAATGTCATCATGGTGCCACAAGGCAAGGAATGTCAGCAGCTACCAGAAGCTGAAAAAGCCCCACGAGCCTCTGAGAGGGATGAGCCTTGCTGATACCTGAGAGGGGTGCAGCCCAGTGAATCAGATTTCAGACTCCTGTGTCTAGAATTCTGATAAAACACCTTCCAGCTGTTTTTAAGTCTCTAAGTTTATGGTGACTTGTTACAAAAGCTACAGGAAATGAATAGTGCATGAAGAATATTAGTTAATTTATGTTTGTATCCTTGGATAAGGCTTTATTCATCTTTGCTGGTAATAATTCACTGGGATTTTCATTAAGTTTTCATCCTTAGAATACAGATGTTGTATTCTGAGTCATATAACTCTGTGATTTAACTCTTTCATATAGTTGTCACAGTTACTCTGTAAATTTATTTAATTAAAATTATCCTTACTCTTGCTGATTAATACCCAACTATCTGTAAGGCATTGCACTGGGGAATATAGAAGATTCCAAGATGTGCTGGTGCCGTGGCTCACTTGGTGATCCTCTGCCTGCGGCGTCGGCACCCCGGGTTCTAGTTCTGTTTGTGGCACCGGGTACTAGTCCCGGTTGCTCCTCTTCCAGTCCAGCTCTCTGCTGAGGCCCGGGAGGGCAGCGGAGGATGGTCCAAGTGCTTGGGTCCCTGCACCTGCATGGGAAACCGGGAGGAAGTACCCGGCTCCTGGCTTCGGATTGGTGCGGTGCCAGCCGTAGTGGCCATTAGGGGAGAGAACCAACGAAAGGAAAATCTTTCTCTCTATCTCTCTCTCACTGTCTATAACTCTCTCTCTGTCTCTCTCTCTCTCACTGTCTAACTCTTCCTGGCAAAAAATAAATAAATAAAAAATAATAAAAAAAGAAGATTCCAAGATGGACAAAGAAAAAGTTCCTGGACTAAAAGATCTTATAATGTACATGAACATTCAAATATGTACATGCAAATTTATATTAAACATATTTTTCGAAAGGAATGGAGGGCCAGTGTTGTGGTATTGTGAGTTAGGCTCCTGCCTGCAATGCTGTCATCCCATGTTAGCATCCTGGTTTGAGGCGTGGCTGCTCCAATTCTATCCAGCTCCCTGTTAAATGCCTGGGAAGGTAGCAGAGAATGGTACAACTGCTTGGTCTCTGCCTTCTATGTGGGAAATCTGGATGGAGTTCTGGGCTCCTGCTTTCAGCCTGGCCCAATCTCTGCCATTGAGGTCATTTGGGGCCATGAAACAGTGGATGGAAAATCTCTCACTTTTTGTCTCTCTCTCCCTTCTTCACCTTCTCTCTATCACTCTGCCTTTCAAATAAATAAATATTTAAAAACTAAAAAAAAAAAAGAATAGAGAATAAAAGAACAGAAGGATTATATTCTGTCATGGAATTAACAGAGGATTTAGGTTAAAATTCTCCTTTAATTTAGGTCTTAAAGGTAAGTATACTTTTTGCAGATGGAGAGACAGGGAAGGAGAGCAGTAAACACTGGAGATGCTTTAATAAATGGGGCCATAATTTTCCTGAGAAAGTTTGGCTATTAAACCAGAAGGAATAGAGACATATTCATGAGACAGAGTTTCTTGATATTGTTCAATTATCTCATACAGTTTGAAATCATATATGCTTGATTTTTTAGTATTCCACAATGTATAATTTTTTAAACTTTTATTTAATAAATATAAATTTCCAAAGTACAGTTTTTGGATTACAGTGCCCCCCCATAACTTCCCTCCCACTCACACCCCTCCCATCTCCTGCTCCTTCTCCCATTCCATTCACATCGAGATTCATTTTCAATTCTCTTTATATACAGAAGATCAATTTAGTATATATTAAGTAAATATTTCAACAGTTTGCTCCCACACAGAAACACAAAGTGTAAAGTACTGTGTGAGTATTAGTTATAGCATTAATTCACATTGTACAACACCTTAAGGACAGATATCCTACATGGGGAGTAAGTGCAGAGTGATTCCTGTTGTTGACTTAACAATTGACACTAATATTTATGATGTCAGTAATCACACTAGGCTCTTGTTATGTGTTGCCAAGGCTAAGGAAGCTTTTTGAGTTTGCCAACTTTGATCTTATTTAGACAAGGCCATGGTCAAAGTGGAAGTTCTCTCCGCCCTTCAGAGAAAGGTACTTCCTTCCTTCCTTCTTTCACGGCCTGCTGTTTCCACTGGGATCTTACTCGCAGAGATCTTTCATATAGTTTTTTTGTTTTGTTTTGTTTTTGCCAGAGTATCTTGGCTTTCCATGCCTAAAATACTCTCATGGGCTATTCAGTCAGATCCGAATGCCTTAAGGGCTGATTCTGAGGACAGAGTGCGAGAGTACTATTTAGGACATCTACCATTCTTTGAGACTACTGTGTATACTGCTTCCCAAGTTGGATCATTCTCTCCTTTTCAATTCTATTTGTTAGTATTAACAGACACTAGTCTTGTTTACACTGGAGACTCTTGGAAGGCTACAGAAGACTTCTGGCGATTTGGGGTATAAGGTGTAATTAGAAATGTCCTAAGAAATTAGCTTTCTCAAGTAAAGAAGTTTTCTTTAAAAGTAAAAAAAGTTAGTAGTCGCCGATCAGGGAGAACATATGATATTTGTCCCTTTGGGACTGGCTCAATTCACTCAGCATGATGTTTTCCAAATTCCTCCATCTTGTTGCAAATGACCGGGTTTCGTTGTTTTTGACTGATGTATAGTATTCAATAGAGTACATGTCCCATAATTTCTTTATCCAGTCTACTGTTGATGGGCATTTGGGTTGGTTATAGGTCTTAGCTATTGTGAATTCAGCTGCAATAAACATTAATGTGCAGACAGCTTTTTTGATTGCCAATTTAAATTCCTTTGGGTAAATTCCAAGGAGTGGGATGGCTGGGTTGAATGGTAGGGTTATATTCAGGTTTCTGAGGAATCTCCAGACTGACTTCCATAGTGGCTTAACCAGAATGCATTCCCACCAACAGTGGGTTAGTGTCCCTTTTTCCCCACATCCTCGCCAGCATCTGTTGTTGGTAGATATCTGAATGTGAGCCATTCTAACTGGGGTGAGGTGAAACCTCATTGTGGTTTTGATTTGCATTTCCCTGATTGCTAGTGATCTTGAACATTTTTTCATGTGCCTGTTGGCCATTTGGATTTCCTCTTTTGAAAAATATCTATTGAGGTCCTTGGCCCATCTCTTAAGTGGGTTGTTGGTTTTGTTTTTGTGGAGTTTCTTGATTTCTTTGTAGATTCTGGTTATTAACCCTTTATCTGTTGCATGGTTTGCAAATATTTTTTTCCCATTCTGTCGGTTGTCTCTTCACTCTCCTGACTGTTTCTTTTGCAGTACAGAAACTTCTCAATTTGATGCAATCCCAAAAGTTGATTTTGGCTTTGACTGCCTGTGCCTCCCGGGTCTTTTCCAGAAATTCTTTGCCTGTGCCAATATCTTGAAAGGTTTCTCCAATGTTCTCTAATAACTTGATGGTGTCAGGTCACAGATTTAAGTCTTTAATCCATGTTGAGTGAATTTTTGTGTAAGGTGAAAGGTAGGGGTCTTGCTTCATGATTCTGCATGTGGAAATCCAATTTTCCCAGCACCATTTATTGAATAGACTGTCCTTACTCCAGGGATTGGTTTTGGATCCTTGATCAAATAGGAGTTGGCTGTAGAGGCTTGGGTTGATTTCTGGTGTTTCTGTTCTGTTCCATTGGTCTATCCATCTGTTTCTGTACCAGTACCATGCTGTTTTGATTACAACTGCCCTGTAGTATGTCCTGAAATCTGGTATTGTGATGCCTCCAGCTTTGTTTTTGTTGTACAAGAGTGCTTTAGCTATTCGAGGTCTCCTGTGTCTCCATATAAATTTCAGCATCATTTTTTCCAGTTTTGAGAAGATGGTCTTCGATATCTTGATTGGTATTGCATTGAATCTATAAATTTCTCTTGGGAGAATGGACATTTTGATGATGTTGATTCTTCCAATCCATGAGCATGGAAGATTTTTCCATTTTTTGGTATCCTCTTCTATTTCTTTCTTTAAGGTTTTGTAATTTTCATTATAGAGATCTTTAACGTCCTTGGTTAAGTTTATTCCAAGGTGTTTGATTGTTTTTGTAGCTATTGTGAATGGGATTGATCTTAGAAGTTCTTCCTCAGCCATGGCATTGCCTGTGTATACAAAGGCTGTTGATTTTTGTTCATTGATTTTATACCCTGCTACTTTGCCAAAATCTTCTATGAGTTCCAAAGTCTCTTAGTAGAGTTCTTTGGGTCCCCTAAATAAAGAATCATATCATCTGCAAAGAGGGATAAATATCATATGTTCTCCCTGAACGGCAACTACTGACTGAGCACCAAGGGGGAAACTTGTTGAAATGAAATGGACACTATGAGAAACAGTGACTTGATCAGCTCTTGTCCTGACGGTTGATGTACAATGTAATACTTTATCCATTTTAGTATTTTTTTGTTCTAGTACTATTGGTTGAACTCTGTAATTAACACACAATTATTCTTAGGTGTTTAAATTTTAACTGAAAAGTGATGCCTGTTAGGAATTTGGAAAACATTATGCTGAGTGTAATAAGCCAATCCCAAAGGGACAAATACCGCTTGTTCTCCTTGATAGGTGACAACTAACTGAGCACCAAAAAGGAAACCTGTTAAAGTGTAATGAACACTATGAGAAACGGTGACTTGATCAGCCCTCACCCTGACTGTTGATGAACAACTTGATATGTTATCCCCCTTAGTATTTTTTTTTGTTTGTTCTACTTAATACTTTTGGTTGACTACTATAATCAATACACAAATCTTCTTAAGTGTTGAAACTTAACTGAAAAGTGATCACTGTTAAATATGAGTGGGAATAAGAGAGGGAAGAGATGTGCAATTCGGGACATGCTCAAGCTGACTTACCATACCAGGGGATTCCAATTCAATCCCATCAAGGTGGCATGTACCAATGCCATCTCACTAGTCCCAGTGATCAATTTCTGTTCACAGTTGATCATAATGATAGGACTAAGAACCAAAGGGATCACAGAAATAAGAATAGTGTCTGCAAATACTAGCTGATAGAATCAAAAAGGGAGAGAAGGATCCAACATGGGAAATGAGATACACAGCAGACCCATAGAATGGCAGATGTCCTAAACAACACTCTGGCCTCAGAATCAGCCCTTAAGGCATGCGGATCCGGCTGAAATGCCCATGAGAGTATTTCAGGCATGGAAAGCCAAGACACTCTGGGGGAAAAAAAAAACCTAAATGAAAGATCTCTGCGAGTGAGATCCCAGTGGAAAGAATGGGTCATCAAAGAAGGAGGTACCTTTCTCTGAAGGGAGGAGAGAACTTCCACTTTGACCATGGTCTTGTCTAAATATGATCAGAGTCAGTGAACTCAGGGGGCTTCCATAGCCTTGGCAGCTCATGACAAGAGCCTAGGGTGATTACTGAGGCCATAAACAAGAGTGTCAATTTGTCAAGTCAACAACAGGAGTCACTGTGCACTTACTCCTCATGTAGGATCTTTGTCCTTAGTGTGCTGTTCATTGAGATTTAATGCTATAACTAGTACTCAAACAGTATTTTTCACTTTATGTTTCTGTGTGGGAGCAAACTGTTGAAATCTTTACTTAATGTATGCTAAACTGATCTTCTGTATATAAAGAGAATCGAAAATGAATCTTGATGTGAATGGAAGGGGAGAGGGAGTGGGAAAGGGGAGGGTTGCGGGTGGGAGGGACGTTATGGGGGGTAAGCCATTGTAATCCATAAGCTGTACTTTGGAAATTTATATTCATTAAATAAAAGTTTGAAAGAAAAAAAAAAAAGACCAGAAAAGAAAAAAAAATACGGAAAAAAAAGTAAAGAAAGTTTTCTTTAAAAGTAAAACCTTTTAGTTGTTGTCTAGGTACTTCAAATATTGAAGTAGAGGACAAAAATACCAAAGTGCTACAGTTAGCCTGCATGATTCTTCCATTGTATTCTAAATTAAAGCCTCTATAACTTTAAAACATCTACAGTATTATTTTCCTCTTTTGAAAAGATGATGTGGAACTCAAATGCATCAAGCCAGATTATTTTAGTTTAAAAGCCTATGAAAGAATTCTATATGCAAACGGCTGGGGACACAGATCCAGCAAATACTGATGACTGCTGTTTTTTACTGTGATTGTCGGATATTCTTACCTCTGAATTTCCTCTAAGTCAATCCACTTTTGCTGTTTCAGGGCTAAATTGGATGATCATTCTTCATTATCTCTGTGTAGAAAATTGCTCCTTTTAATCGGACACAGAAAAAATTAGAAAAGGAAATGTAGGGTGCAGTAAGGAAATGTAGGAACACAGGTTAAGCCCCTGCCAGCAATACCAGCATCCAACATGACCACTGGTTGGAGTCCCAGCACTAACACTTCTGATCCAGCTTCCTGCTAATGTGCCTAGGAAAGCAGCAGATTATGGCTGCAGTGTTTACCCCCATCCCCAACCTCCCTGTAGGAGACCCAGTTGGAGAACCAGGCTCTTGGCTGTCATGGCTGCTGTGGCCATTTAGGGAGTGAAACAGCAGCTGAAGATATCTCTCTGTCTCTTCTCTCTCTTTCACTCCACCTTTTAAATAAATAAATAAATAAATATTATAAGAGGAGAGGAGAGGAGAGGAGAGGAGAGGAGGGGAGGGGAGGGGAGGGGAGGGGAAAGGAGAGGAGAGGAGAGGAGAGGAGAGGAGAGGAGAGGAGAGGAGAGGAAGAAAGTAGGTGTGCAGGAGAAAAGAAATTGAGTAGGTCATGGAAGCAGAGAGGGAACATCAGATAATTTTCTTCCAGAACTTATGTTTCAACCATGAAGGGGAAAAGCATGAAAGTTGGAGGATGGAGGGACAATTGTGGTGAAATCTTGCAACACTTAAATAATTATGTTTTTCTACTCTTGGCCATTGATAAGGAAGGAAATTGAACCCTCATATACCTAAAAATTGTTAGGATATTCTGATATTTACTTTTTGGACAGGTTTGTTTGGCTCATGGCTGTGAAACACCAGCTGTAGAATCTTTGTAGTCTTAACTCTTTTGAAGATAAATGGCTAAATTAATAACAACAGCTCCTCTTAACTGTGTAGTGTTTTATATTTACACTCAGCAAATATAATCATGCTCGGTTTTTATGATATACATGTGGCAGGTATCAGGTCCATTTCCTACGTCAAGAAACATAGACCGTGGATTGCCAATGCCACCTAACTTCTAGTATGCAGATTCAGCATTCAAACTTCAGTTCAGATTGTTTCCATAAAATAGCAAATGAGGTGCTATACAGAGAAACTGATACAGCAATCATTTGATAAATTGCATTGCTAAGAATCAGACAGTATCTGATATAACAGCTAATATTTTAATATATTGCATATGCTACTAAATGTTCTTTATCCTCACAACCATCATATGAATTGTTTATATTTTTCCCCTTCTGGAGCCAGAATTGTGGCATAGTGTGTTAGGTTCTCACTTATGATGCTGGCCTCTCATATCAGAGCACTGGTTCAGCTTCTTATCATCCAGTTCCCTGCTAAAGCACCTGAGACAGCAGAAGATGATGGTACAAATACTTGTGGGAGACAACGATGGCGTTTTAGGCTCCTTACGTTTGCCTGGCCCATTTCCCAGCACAGCCCCTGGCCATCAGGGCCATTTGAATAGGGAGCCAGACTATGTAATATCTCTCTCTGCTGCCTATCCCCTGATCCATGTCTTTCTGCCTTTCAAATAAATAATAAATATATCTTCAAAAACTTTTTTCCTATTTTTATTTGTTGAAAAATTAAAGCAAGATGCAGTTACATAAAATTTCTAAGATCACACAGATAATGGGAAGCCAGGATTTGCAATCCAGAGAGTTGGGTTTCTGCACCTATGGTATTAACCACTAGGCACATTGTTCAAAATTCAGATAAGTGATAAAGTAAAATGACCTTTTATCTAGTTTCTATTAACGAAATAATTAACAGTCACTGTTAGATTCTGTGCTTTGGGAAAACTTAACATTATTTTTCTCCTTACTAACCAAAGGCTAGAAATGCTCATCTAAATTAGAATGAGAAGGTACTTTTATTTGTTTATTTTGCTAATGTTTTAAAGGTTTCATTTATTTATTTGAGAGGTAGAGTTACAGACAATGAGAGACAGAGAGAAAGGTCTTCCTTCCGTTGGTTCACTCCCCAGATGGTCACAAGGGCCAGTGCTGCACTGATCTGAAGCCAGGAGCCAGGTGCTTCTTCCCAGTCTCTCATGCGGGTGTAGAGGCCCAAGCACCTGGGCCATCTTCTACTGCTTTACAAGGACATAGAAGAGAGCTGGATCCGAAGAGGAGCAGCTAGGATTAGAATTTGTGCCCATATGGGATGCCGGCACCACAGACGGAGGATTAACCTACTGCACCATGGCATAGGCCCCATGGGAAGGTAATTTTAATTACTGCAGTCAGCTAATTTAAATAATTAAGACTCTTGCTCCATGCTATTTTGGATATGGAAGACCTGCTCTTTGAAGAATATAGAAGGTATACTGGAAGGAATTAGGAAATACTGATTTTAATCAAAACTATTTGAACACACAGACAAAAATAAAATAAAATAATTAAATAACAAGAAAATAGGTAGAATTGTTTATGTAGTATTAAAATTTTTAATTAAATATGATTTTAGTATAATGAGTAAAAGAAATACTTTTTGTAAATAAAAAATAAAAAGAGGTAAAAAAGTTTCTATAGCTTATTAATATTTTCTTTTTTTTAAAGTTTTTTTTTTTTTAATTTATTTGACAGGTAGAGTTATAGTCAGTGAGAGAGAGACAGAAAGGTTTTCCTTCCGTTGGTTCACTCCCCAAATGGTCACCACAGCCAGCGCTGTGCGGATCCAAAGCCAGGAGCCAGGTATTTCTTCCTGGTTTCCCACGCGGGTGCAGGAGCCCAAGCACTTGGGCCATCCTCCCTTGCCCCCCCGGGCCACAGCAGAGAGCTGGACTGGAAGAGGAGCAACTGAGACTAGAACACTGCGCCCATATGGGATGCTAGTGCCGCAGGCAGAGGATTAGCCAAGTGAGCCACGGCGCTGGTCCCTTATTAATATTTTCTTCATAAGTTCTGGCCAGTTTACAGTCTACATTGCTCAGATCCTGAAGTAAATCTGCTAGATAAATAAGCAACTTTCTATTGCACTTACCCAGGAAGAATTTCTCAATGCCAATGATTTACATTTGATACCAGAGTTTTATAACATAGATTCAGTAATGTCATTTATCTCCAAAAATTTAAAAAAAAAAAAAAAAGACACTGTGATGTTAGGCAAGAGCATGTGGAAAGCTCTGGTTAATGAAATCTGATCCTTAACCTTCAGTGGTCAATCAGTTTCCATGAAGAAACTTAGAGGAAGTAGAGAAACCTTTCCTCCATCCACCTGGATAAGGGTTTGGTCCACTTCTCTGTGGATATTCCCTATATTGAATCTTGCAGCACCTACCACATGGTCAGCATTCCATCCACACAAATCTAAACACCCAGGTGAATAGATGATATTCTGATCATTATTGAAGCTTGAAATTTCCTGTGGAATTTCTTTTGATTTTTCTCTAGGAACTAAAAATGATGAGTTTTTTTTTATGTTTTTTTTTTTTTTTTTTTTTTTTTTGACATGCAGAGTGGACAGTGAGAGAGAGACAGAGAGAAAGGTCTTCCTTTGCCATTGGTTCACCTTCCAATGGCCGCTGCGGCCGGTGCGCTGTGGCCGGCTTACCTTGCTGATCCGAAGCAGGAGCCAGGTGCTTCTCCTGGTCTCCCACGTTGGGGCAGGGCCCAAGGACTTGGGTCATCCTCCACTGCACTCCCTGGCCACAGCAGAGAGCTGGCCTGGAAGAGGGGCAACCGGGACAGAATCCGGCGCCCTGACTGGGACTAGAACTCAATGTGCTGGAGCCGCAGGTGGAGGATTAGCCTACTGAGCTGTGGCGCTGGCAATAATGAGGTTTTAAGATACACTTTTACATAACCTAGCTATAGTCTGGCATTTATCTTTTTCTGTGGTCTATAAGAATGTGCAATTAGAATGCTATTCATCTCTCCATTACTCTCCCTTTTTTCTAGTTGAGCTTTCTGTTTTGATTTTAATATTTGTGCCTCCAGAACTCATGCTAAAATTTAATTGTCTTTGTAACATTATTAAATGTTGGTACTGGGGCCTTCGCTGTAGCATGGAGGGTGAGGCTGAGGCCTACAATGCCGGCATCCCGTATGGGTGCTGGTTCAAGTCCTGGCTGCTCTGCTTCTGATCTAGCTATCTGCTGAGGCCTGGGAAAGTGGTGGAGGATGAACCAAGGTCTTGAGCCACTGTGCTCACGTGGGAGACCCAGAGGAAGCTCCTGGCTCCTGGCTTCAGATCAGTGCAACTCTGGCCATTGCAGCCAGTTGGGGAATGAATCAGCAGATGGGGGCCCTCTCTTTCTCTATGCTTCTCATTTCTCTCTGTGTAACTCTGACTTTCAAATAAATAAATAAATCTCAAAAAAAGGTTGGTATCCTTAAGAGGAGATTAAACCATGAGTCTGCACTCATGAATAAAATTAACGCTATCTTTAAAAGGCAGAGTTTGGTCCTTTACCCTCTCTTGGCCCTCCATCTTCTGCTATGGGAGGATATAGCCTTCCTCCCTTTCAGAGGGCTTAGCACACAAGACAGCATCATCTTGGAAAAAGATAATGACCTTCCAGAGACAAAACCTACCAATGCCATGACCTTGGACTTCCTCATCTTCAAAACTATAAGCCAGGAGCTCATACTGTGGCACAGCACTTTAAGTTGTTGCTTATAATGTTAGCATCCCATTTGGAGTTCTGTTTAGAGTCCTGGATGCTCTAATTCCTGCCCAGCTTCCTGCTCGCACACCTGGGAAGGCAGCATATGACGGCCCACATGCTTAGGGCATTGCCACCCAGGTGGAGTTTCTGGCTTCCTGCTTTGGCCTAACCCAGATCTGGCTGTTGCAGCCATTTGGAGAGTGAACCAGTAGTTGGAAGGGCATTTTTCTCTGTGTCTACCTCCTCCCTTCTCTCTGTCACTCTGCCTTTCCAATAAATAAATAAATCTTTAAAAACCATGAGCCAATAATTTTTATCAATATTTATTTATTTTTTTGAAAGAATGACAGAGAGGGTGTACATGCATGAGAGAGAGAGAGAGAGAGAGAGAGAGAGAGAGATTCCATCAGCTGTTTTAATCCCCAAGGCTGAAACAGCCAGGTGTGGGTCTCCCCCGTGGTGGCAGAGGCTGAGACACTTGGGCCCTATTCCACTGCTTTTCCCAGGCCATGAGCAGGGAGCTAGTTCTGAAGTGGAGCAGCCAGGATACAAACTGGTGCCCATAAGGGATGCCAGCATTGAAGGCAAGGAGTTTACTTGCTAGGCTACAACACCAGCCATAGCTTTCTGTTTTTTTATAAATTACCTAGTCTGTTGCATTGTGTTATAACAGCGTAACTTTGAAATACCTTCCTACTCTTTCTGGATCACACCAAGATCATTTCTTCCTCAAGGATTTTGCCAATTCCTGCTTCTGCTTGGCATGTTCTGTCTCCAGGAATCCAAATGTATTTTCCCTCTTTATCATTCATTCTAGATAAAAGGCCTTAAAATGCTTCCATGGAGTAATTATTTTTCCTTCTACGTTGGCCATTTATATCCAATGAGGCCACTATATTTTCATTATTGCTATTTGAAAATATGGCATTTATTTTTGTTGTTATTATTGCTTGTCTATCATCTCTCTCATTCTACCACCACTGCCTTCATTCAACCTCATTGGAGAAAGCATTGAGATTTTGTCCTACCACTACTTTGTCTTGGACCTTAGAAGACTGCCTGCTAATTAGGAGGTGCTCAGAAATGTTGGTTGAGTGAATTCACATGGCAAGATATCATTCTGGAAGATAAGGATGAGTACAAGAATAACAAAGGTGCCAATTTTATCACTGAATGTGGAGATATTTTGAGTTATCATTGAAAATAATCACTTCTGTGTTTCCTTTATTTTTTAAAGATTCATTTATTTATTTGAAAGTCAGAGTTACAAAGAGAGAGGAGAGGCAGAGAGAGAGGTCTTCCATCCACTGGTTCACTCCCTAAATGGCTGCAATGGCCAGAGCTGTGCCAATCTGAAGCCAGGAGCCAGGAGCATCTTCTGGGTCTCCCACATGGGGGCCCAAAGACTTGGGTCATATTCTTGGGTCATATGGCTTTCCCAGGCCATAGCAGAGAGCTATATCAGAAGTGGAGTAGTTGGTACTTGAACCAGTGCCCATATGGGATGCTGGCACTGAAGGCAGTGGCTTTACCCACTATGCCACAGCACCGGCCCCTCATTTATTTTTAATTTAAATAAGTGCAATACTTTTTGTGGCCGGTGGCTTTATTTAACTAACTGACCAAGAACCTTTTGAACAACCTTATTGGTACCTGGATAGGAAGACTAAATCTACAGAAAATGTTGCAATGAGAAAATTATATAATAATTTTCTTTAATTTCCTTTTTTTGTTCCATTCTCATTCTATAACCAGTTATCTTTTATTACTAGATCCTCAATCTTTTAATTGTGACTGTTATTTTGTCAGTAGAAAATCTTTGAATAAATCCCATATACAATCTTTCATTTAGAATGTTCTCCCTGTACGTCTGTGAGAAATTATTCCTTTGGGAACAATATATTCATATATAAATGCATAATATCTATTCTTTTATATTGTATTTCTTTGACTACACATTGGGTTTGTGAGCTACATCAATGATGTCAGGTATAACTGAACTTTGTTAGCTTCCATTACTTAGTTCATTGCCATTAGATTACATAAATAAATCAGAATTTATTCGCCCATGAATGTTTCTGCACATATATTTTTATGCATATGTCAAGTCATTGTTTCTGGATATGGACAAAGGAATGAAAATGGCAAAGCCAATGAACAACTCAATCAACAGCAGCTGTGGTGGCTGCAAATAGATCATAACTTAGCACAACAATTGGGCAATTGAATTGATTTTAATTTGGCTAGAGTAGAGGTGCAAGGTAAAGTAAATACAATTTATATTTCAGAGCAGCTTCAACAGCAGAAAAAAGGGCCAAGTTAAGTTATGGTAGCTTATATGTTATGAGACTGAATGAAGCCTAATCATATCGAATATAAAGAGCTTATTCTAGTAGTAAAGAACAATTTAATGGGAGTTGCCTTTCTATGTGACCAGCACTTCATTTCATTACTGAACAACTTCTACTTCCAGTTTTACCTGCATCAGTCCTAGGTGAAACTGTGGAAGTTTCTCTGGGCATGGAGTTAGGTGAACTGCTTCTCATTTTATCAATGCCACCGACTAGTGTTACAGGCTTTTACTTATTCTTTAAACCTCTCTGGAACTTGATTTACTTATAAATAAAATGAGAAGTTTGGATCATATTATCATTATGTTCTTTTCAAATAAAATGAACTCTAGTATACTTTTAATACAACATTCATAGTCCCTCACTAGTCTTACTGGTAGACTATATTGAATTTTGTAGGAATTAGTAAGTGGTAAATATTTCCAACCACTTTGTCTATAACAAATTACCATTTGTTATTAGAAACATCCAAAATTGGTTCTGATCATTTTCCAGCACGAATTCTTCATTAGGAGGAGAGATTTTCATTTGAATATTCGTCCTCTAACTCCATTATTGTCATTTTAATAAATTAGATTTAGAGCCTCACGATAGCTATTTTAAGGCATTCAATTACAGGAGAGACATACTGAGAACACACTACAAGTTTTGTGATTAGAAAACAGTTTTTATCTTCTCAGAAGATGCAAGCTTTTGCCTATATTCTATGAAAAAGAACACCGAAAATTTCAAAATGAAGTCTGAGTGCTTGAGTTGGAGAGGGAGGAGAGAGAAAATTAAAATAGAACATGAGATTTTAGAGCTAATTCATCCCAGTGTTTGCTGTTGCTGATGTACTTTTAGAAAGCAATTTCACTTTCACTATCTTTGCTTTGATATGGGTTTGGCATGAGCCTTCTGATACTGAATATACTTCTCAGATGTTAGGCAATAAAATAGAGCCTAGAAAAAAGAATGTTTTTAGAATACAGGAAGCATACATTTTATATACTTAGATCATCATAAGGAAATAACGGAAAGAGATTCCTAGATGGCTGAAAATCAAAATTCAAATGAGTCTGTTCTTTGAATTCAGAGAAATAGAAAGTTTCAGTTTGTTTGCAGTTTTTAATCTAAGGAAAAATAATTGTTTCATTTCACATATAACTTATGCTATTGTACTGTTATCAACATATGCAATTACATATATGAGGGATCTTCAAAAAGTTTATGGGAAATGCATATTATAAATGAACTATGGATTAATTTGAAATTTTTGCACAAAAATAGACATATCTTAATTCCATTTTCCACTAACTTTTTGAAGTTCCCACACAGACACATATATTTACCTACATTTTATATATATATATGTGTGTGTATAATATGTGTGTAAATAAATATATGTAAGGGTTTGTTCTGCTAAAATGCATGACATAAGTTTTTTCTAGAGGCAAGATTTTATTGAGAAAGGGGAAGAAGGATAGAGTGAAGGAGAAAGAGCATGCATAAGGAATTTTTTTTGTTCTAATGCATATTCATTCATGAATGGCCACCCTCCCATCACATAATGGTTCATATGAGGCTTTCTGTTTTCTCCATATATGCCATTATTATGTTTTAATGTTGATTATGGCATTCTTTTCAACTGCACCTATCCATATTTTGTACAATCCTGGCTGTGTCCAGATTCCAAATTCACAGCTTGTTTTGTTTCTTGGATATAAATAGTCAAAAGATATTTTGAAAGCAATGAGAAATAAAAGGAAGACTGATACATCCTCCATGGATAAAAAGATTGTCATAAAGAGATAGTGAAAGTCTGCTTAGATTGAAATTTGACATTTGAGGAGTAACTTGTCTTACTTGTCTTATTTCCACTAGGGAACTAGATGGGCACAACACCATGAAAGCCTGTCATTTCAAAAGAGCATAATACACATTTTCCATGTACTTTTTAATGAAAAAGACAATATTTGCATTTTTGCACCAAAATAAACTTATCTTTTAGTTCAGTATTTTCTCATAAACTTTTTGAAGTCCCCTCACAGACCACTTCATGATTGAGAAGTTTCTTATACCCCTCTCAAATTCAAAAAATACCTAAAAGTCCCATTTGGCTCTGTCTTTACCACAAGACAACAGAAAGTAGTAAACACAGAAGAACCACGTAAAGAGACTTACACACACACACACACACACACAGAAACTGATCTTAAGAAGATCTTTGAGAGACTGATCTGCAAGCATGGCTTGCTTCCATGATAGGATAAAAATTATTACAGACTACTCATATTTATATCAGTAATGAAGTTTCTTTCTAACCACAAGATATCTTATCAGTATCACATATATATGCATGTATGTACATATGCATGCATATGCATATATAGCCAGACATTGCTTAATTACAAGGATACATACTAAGAAATGCATTGTTAGGTTTTTTTTTTTTTTTTTAAATTGTGTGAACATCATAGAGTGTACTAGACAAACTAAGATGGCTCCAATGTCACTAGAAAATATTTTGTAAGGTATCCCCACTGGACATGCAATTTGTCATTGACTGAAGAATTATTATGCAGTGCATAACCTAATATACTTATATATTGTCATTCTTTATATAGCCTAATATTTTGATGAATGTGGCATTTGAACGCTCCCAACATTAAATTAATTCATATTTTACAAGTTTTCATGGGTCTTTTGCACTTCTTCTTTAAGGAAAAAATAGAAAAAATGCACTAATAATTGAAACATTATTATTTTTTACTTATTTGACAGGTAGAGTTGTAGACAGTGAGAGAGAGGGAGACAGAGAGAAAGTTCTTCCTTCCGTTGGTTCACTCCCCAAATGGCCGCTATGGTCGGCGCTGCACTGATCCGAAGCCAGGAGCCAGGTGCCTCCTCCTGGTCTCCCATGCAGGTGCAGGTGCAGGTGCCGGTGCCCAAGCACTTGGGCCATCCTCCACTGCCCTCTGGGCCACAGCAGAGAGCTGGACTGGAAAAGGAGCCACCGGGACTAAAACCCAGCTCCCATTTGGGATGCCAGCGCTGCAGGCAGAGGATTAACCAAGTGAGCCATGGAGCCCTCCCGAAACATTAAATATTGACAAATTTAATATGTAAGATAAGGAATGTTTTCTTCATTTTACAAATAAAAAGACTGAGGCATAGAGAATAGGGATTAAAGCCACAGTTTGAAAATAGGCAATCTGACTTCACAGTCCATGTGCTTACCTAATAAATGGAGGAATTCATTTCATTATAAAATACTTTCAGGTGTGAGTAAAGTAACTAATAAAAAAATGGGTAAATGCATTTTGACAAATTTACATGTGGTGTGACACATCTGTAAGTATATATAATTTACTAGATTTAAAAATAATAGACACCAATCACCCCAAACTGATTTGAATAATCACCTGAAAAAGCTCTTAGAAAAGTTAAATAGTGGCTGTAAATATAATTAAGATAAAGTTTCACTGTTTCTACTTCATATATAGAACCTTAAAGAAATCACGAGTTAATGATCCCTTCATTCTTTTTCATCTGAAGAATAATCTGTAGGTATAATCACATTTATCACTGCATATATTTTATATTAAATCAGTTTTTTATAGAAGAGAAAGGTATAATTTACCCATGAAGTTTTGGGATAATAAATACACATTTGAAATTTCATGTTTTTATTATTTTAATTATAAGCTGCTCTGACGGAGACATAAGTGAAATAATAAACATAAGTGAAGCAAGAAAATTAAGAAATGTTATTGTATCAGACTCCACATATTTATGTTAGATAAAAAATTTAGTAACAAGATTAATTTTATTTGTTTCCTTTTTTTTTTTTGACAGGCAGAGTAGAAAGTGAGAGAGAGAGACAGAGAGAAAGGTCTTCTTTCCATTGGTTCACCCCTAAATGGCTGCTATGGGCAGTGCGCTACGCTGATCTGAAACCAAGAGTCATTTGCTTCCTCCTGGTCTCCCATGCGGGTGCAGCGGCCCAGGCACTTGGGCCATCCTCCACTGCCTTCCCAGGCCACAGAAGAGAGCTGGACTGAAAGAGGGGCAACTGGGACAGAATCTGGCGCCCCAACCAGGACTAGAATCTGGGGTGCCGGCGCTGCAGGTGGAGGATTAGCCTAGTGAGCTGCGGCACTGGCCAAGATTAATTTTATTTGAACTGTTTCTTAATCTACTACATATTAGAGTCTGAATATCAGAGGCAAGGATAAATTTATTAACTTGTTTTCTATTTCTAAATGTATTTATTTTTATTTTTTTAACTGACAGAGTAATAGACAGTGAGAGAGAGAGACAGAGAGAAATGTCTTCCTTCTGTTGGTTCACTCCCCAAATGGCCACCATGGCCGGTGCTGGGCTGATCTAAAGCCAGGAGCCAGGTGCCTCTTCCTGGTCTCCCATGCAGGTGCAGGGCCCAAGCACCTGGGCCATCCTCCACTGCCTTCCCAGGCCACAGCAGAGAGCTGGACTAGAAGAGGAGCAACTGGGACCAGAACCCGGTGTTGATATGGGATGCCGGCACTGCAGGCGGAGGATTAACCAAGTGAGCCACGGTGCCGGCCCCATTAACTCATTTTCTAAAGTAGAGATTTACTTTGATTCTGACTAAACAAAACACTAAATTATAATATTTATGGAAAAATCTTATCATTAATACTGATGAGATAAACTGTTCATTTATTTTTTAAATATTTATTTATTTGGAAGGCTGAGTTACAGACAGACCGGGGCAGAGAAATAGAGATCTTCCACCTGCTGGTTCTCTCCCTAAAAGGCTGCAATGGCTGAAGCTGGGCTGATCCGTAATATGGAGCTTGGAGCTTTTTCTGGGTGTCCCATGTGGGTGCAGGGGCCCAAGCACTTGAGCCATCTTCTGCTGCCTTCCCAGGCAATAGAGAGCTGGATCAGAAGGAGCCAGGACCAGCGCCCATATGAGATGCCGGCACTGCAGGCAGCAGCTTTACCCACTATACCAGAGCTGGCCCCAGAGAAAGAGACACTATTTTTTAATGTCAAGTTTTAAATTTTTCAATTTTCAATGTGAAAAAGGAAGCAGAAACTGTTCTCTCTGTAGGGAATGACAGAGGTAGTAGAATATTGCATTTTAATGTTCTGAAAAGTCTGTTTTACTGATGCATGAATTGAGACACTATACCCTTAATTTAATTGACTTTTTCTTTTTCTGGAATAGAAAAATGAAGGTGATATTTTAATTAGTGAAAATAAGAAGATCTGCACTATTAAAATACATACATACTGCTTCAGTTAACTCCCAGACTGCAGGCTTTGGGTGATAAGTAATTGAATATATGGAAAAATGAATTCAAGATTTTTGAAGAACTGTTGCTAGTTATTGGACAATGGGGTCATTCAAAGGTGAATAAAATGAGTCATTAATTCCCTTTGTGCAATATGGCAGGGAAAGGGAGACTTTCTTCATGTCAGTTACTCTGTTTTCCAGAATTTCCCTTTGGATATGCTTTTTAATAATTACTATGTTTTCATTAATATTCTCTATTTGAGATATTATAATCATACTTTCCTTTTTCTTCTTTAGTAACAATTTATTTAGTTTCCTGAGCTTATTTTAAATAGCTGTTTTGAAGTCTGTTGGATAAATATGAAATCTGGGTCTTTTCCAAACCGGTTTCTATTGCTTGCTTTTCTTCTCTTTGTATTGCTTTTGATGCTACTTAATTATTCTGATCAAAAGAGAACACTTTGGATAATGTAGGTATGACAACAGGGATTTGTTCTGAGAAATTCATTGTTAGGTGATTTTATCATTGCACAAACATGGTAGATCGTAGTTAACACAAACCTTGGTGGTATAGATTATTTCACAGTTAGGCTACATAATATAGCCTACTGCTCTTAGGTGATAAATCTGTATGTTATGTGTAACTGAATACTGCAGAAAGTTGTGATACAATGGTACATATTTGTTTATTTAGACATACAAAAATTATACTAAGAATACAGATAAATAAAATAAAGACAAGAATGGTACACTCATATATGGCACTAAGCATTAATGACACTTCCTGAACTAAAATTTGCTCTAAGTGAGTCATTGAGTGAATGTGAATGAATGTGAAAGTCTAGGACATTATTGGACACTGCTGTGGCCTTTACAAATACTGTACATGTAGACTGTACTAAATTTATGAAACAATATTCTGTCAATAAAAATTAATTTAGCTTACTATCATGTTTTACTTTATAAACTTTTTAATTTTTAATTTAGAATTTTAAAATTTATTTAGGGCCGGAGCCATGGCATAGTGGGTAAAGTTGCTACCTGCAATGCTAGCATCCCATATGGGTGTCGGTTCATGTCATGGATTTCTACTTCTTTTTTTAAAAAAAAAAAAAAAAAAACAGGAAGAGTTAGACAGTGAGAAAGAGAGAGAGAGACAAAGAGAAAGGTCCTCCCTTTCCGTTGGTTCACCCTCAAGTGGCCGCCACGGCTGGCGCGCTGCACTGATCTGAAGCCAGGAGCCAGGTGCTTCTCCTGGTCTCCCAAGCGGGTGCAGGGCCCAACGACCCAGGCCATCCTCCACTGCACTCCCGGGCCACAGCAGAGAGCTGGACTGGAAGAGGAAGAACTGGGACAGAATCCGGCGCCCCATCTGTGACCAGAACCCGGTGTGCCGGCACCGCAGGCGGAGGACGAGCCCAGTGAGCCGTGGCGCCAGCCCTGGATCTCTACTTCTGATCCAGCTCTCCGGTAGTGGCCTGGGAACAATCAGTGGAAGATGACCCATGTGCTTGGGATCCAACTACCCACATGGGAGACCTGGAAGAAGCTCCTGGCTCCTAGCTTGGGTCTAGCTCAGTTCAGCCTTTTCAATCATTTGGGAAGTGAACCAGTGGATGGAAGAGATCTCCGTCTTCTTTTCCCTCTCCTTCTCCCTCTCACTCACTCTTGCCCTAGCCCTCACCGCAGCCTTCTCCCTCTCTTTCTGTAACTCTTTCAATAAAATAAGTTAAAAAAAAACTCTTAAAAATATATTCATTTTTCTTTCATAATTTTTTTGCTAAAAATTCAGACACAAGCATAAGTATTAGCATAAGCCTACTAAGCATCAGGATCACGATTATCACTTGGTTTTAATTTCTTTGCTTAGTGTTGATTCAAATATTTTTTGAAGTCTATTTCATTTTTCTGCCAGTCATGAAGGTCTAGGAGAGCTGTCTTTGCCTCATTCTCTGATATCCTTGTTAAACTGTCTGCCTTTGAAGTATCACACCTTGCTGTTGGCCCTCACTATTTGCTGGCAAATTTCTCCATTTTTTTTTCTTTTTGAAAGGCAGAGTTTCAGAGAGAGAGAGAAAGACAGACACACACACACACAGAGAGAGAGAGAGAGAGAGAGAGAGTTTCCATCTGCTGTTTATTCCTCAGATGGCAGAAACAGCCAGATCTGGGTCTCCCACATGTGAGATTAATCAATCACATTTTCCCCTTCATGTCTATATAGATAAGCCACAAGGATTCTGCTCTAATGCCAGCACCACAATTCCCAATGTCTCCACATATCTCTTTTTAGTTAGTTTTTAAAGATTTATTTTATTTATTTGAAAGGCAAACTTACAGAGATGCAGATGCAGAGAAAGATAAAAAAGTCTTCCATCCGTGGGTTCACTCCCCAGATGGTTGCAATGGCTGGAGCTGCACCTGTCCAAAGCCAGGAGCCAGGAGCTTCCTCCAGCTCTCCCACACGGGTACAAGGCCCAAGGACTTGACCCATTTTCTATTGCTTTCCCAGGTAATAGCATGAGAGATGGATAGGAAGTGGAGCAGTGAGGACTTGAACAGGCACCCGTATGGGATGCCGGCACTGCAGATGGTGGTTTTACCCACTATGCCACAGTGCTGCCCCCTCCATTGCTCTTTTTTTCAAAAGGATTTATTTACTTATTTTAAAGAATTACAGAGAAAGAAGACACACATGCACACACACACACACACACACACAGAGAGAGGGAGAGAGAGAGAGATCCTCCATCTACTGGTTCACTCCCCAGATGACTACAATGGCCAAGGCTGAGCAAGCCCAAAGGCAGGAGCCAGGAGCCAGGAGCTTATCCCAGGTCTCCCATGCGGGTTCAGGCACCCAAACATTTGGGCCATCTTCTGCTGCTTTTTCTAGGCCATTAGCAGGGGATTGAATTGGAAGTGGACCAGCTGGGACACAAACTGGAACCCCCATGGAATGTCGATGTCATAAGAAGTTTTACCTGCTAAATCATAAGACTGGTCCCTCCATTACTTTTTTTTATTGTTTTGACAGGCAGAGTGGACAGCAAGAGAGAGAGACAGAGAGAAAGGTCTTCCTTTGCCGTTGGTTCACCCTCCAATGGCCACCGTGGCCAGCATGCTGCAGCCGGCGCACTGCGCTGATCCGATGGCAGGAGCCAAGTACTTATCCTGGTCTCCCATGGGGTGCAGGGCCCAAGGACTTGGGCCATCCTCCACTGCACTCCCTGGCCACAGCAGAGGGCTGGCCTGGAAGAGGGGCAACCGGGACAGAATCCGGCGCCCCGACCGGGACTAGAACCTGGTGTGCCGGTGTCGCAAGGCTGAGGATTAGCCTAGTGAGCCGCGGCGCAGGCCTCCATTACTTTTGTGTGGAATAAATCTTCTGCTACTTGAAGCAGGAGTTAAGAACTCCTAGTGGCTTCTCCCTCTTGGGTTGATACAAGAACCCTTGACTGGCAGCTGAGGAGACAGGGTGTCCCATTTCCTGAGAAGGAGTGCTTCCATCATATTAAGCTGCATGTGGTTCAGAATTCACATATTCTTACTGTCCTTACTGACATTTAACACATTTTCTTAAACAAATTGTTTGGCATAAAAATAAATTTACCTCTTTATTAAAAATTTGTGAAAAATATATTTTATTAAATATGGTCCCTGAGATCCTCAGCCTACCATTTTGGAGTTGTTTTATATTTTGATGTTTATGTTTGGAAGGGGTACATACTAATAATCATTTTTTTAAATAATAGTGTAGAAAATTAGTGAAGTCTTTAATATGCATGATAAGAGAAGTGGATCATATGTTCCTTTGCTGTTGAATTATTACTGATTGATCATGATAAAATATCCTTTATAATAAAATAACACGGAATGTGGAAGATTAAATTTGTGTGTTTACAAACTTGTGAAATAACTCTAAGCAAAATGTATCAAGTAATTTATTTTTGTTTTATATTGCCTTAAGAACTGTGCAAATGAGCATTGTTTATGTCAACAACTTACTTGCTTCTCACAAAATTCACAAATAAAATTCAACCTGTCCAGCTGCCCTGGGAGCCGATCAATCAGCACCAGCATTTCAGGATAGGTAATACATAAGTAAGCATGAGTAGAACCATATTTAAAACAAAACAAGCAAAACTAAAATATCCATGCATTTTATGATGTCAAATCAAGGGAAATAGAGACAAGAAATCCTCTTAGCAGTACTATGTCTAAGTCAATATATTGCACAGAGTCCAAGAGATATACACATTGCTGAAAACTAAACATGTTCACTGAAATACTTAAAATGAAATACCAAAGTATCTGGGATTTTAGAATAAAAGGCTCTGTGTACAACATAGTGTGATATATATGTGGTATTAGACAAAATGTACTCCAAAAATTATTTTTTCAATTTGGATTGATTTTTCAAACCTTAGCTTATTCACAGAAGTGCAGACTTACATAAAACACTACACATGATCATGTGTGTACACACACACACACGCACACATACACAGACTTGCCCCCCCTCCCCCCAGAGACAGAGGCAAGAACTGCCTAACACATATAGTTTCTTTCTCTGAAATTGTCTCTGCATTTAACATGGTCATTAAGATATGCATAGCAAGGGATTTCTCCTTATTCAGTACACTTCGGTTTATTCATGCTTCTTCATTTAGAATATAAATGTCTTTCATTAATTCTGGGAGATTCTCATTTGTCTCTTCCTCATGTATTCTAATTTCTAATTCTTGTGTTGAATATATATGTACTATTGATCTTATTCTATGTTTTGTGTTATTATCTATTTTGGAAAGAATGCAAATATATATTTGCATATGTATGTATATATATACACTAATAATATCATATATATATATTCTTTTTCATTTGAGGCTAAATTGTTTTGAACCAACCTATGACATTTCTTATATCAAGAATTTTATTTTTCATTTTCAAATATATTTATTTACACTATGATTATTTTTATAATTTTTTTTTCACTTTTCTCACAGTCACTACTCTGGTTTTACTACTGGTTACATTATATCAAATCTTGAAAAATTAATTTTCCTATTGTTGAATATATTGACTCCAAAATTAATTATATTGTTCTTTTTATGACTTTGGGATTTGAGGGGGAAGGTTGTAATTGTATTTACCAAGACTGTAGAGTTAAATAATTCAATATTAATAACTTAAAAATAGGGGCAGACATACAGCCTAGTGGTTAAGGCACCGATTAAGATCAGTACATCCCAGCACATACCTTGATTTGATTCCTGACCCCAGTTCCCAATTCTGCTTTCCTACTTATGAAGACTGTAGGATAGAGCAGTGATAAATTATGTTATTCGGTTCCTGCCACCCGCATAGAAGACCTGGATTGAGTTTCAACCTCCCAGTTTTAGCCCTGGAAAAACCCCAGCTATTTTAGGCATTTGGTGAGTTAACCCACCAAATGAGAGTTCTCTCTTTCTGTGTCTCTCTTTTTCTTTCAATCTAAGTTAAAACAATTAAAAGAAAAATTAAATAAGAACAATAATTTATATTTCTATTAAGGAACTAACTAGCAAAAGGAACTGTATTAATCTGAACTCTGTATCGCTAAGGATTCAGCTACATTAGCTTTTAATTCTGAAATCCATTGACTAGTTGGTGAAGGTGATGGCTCAATACTTTAGAAGGTCCTAGGAACTTCTAGGGGGCCTATGGCTATTGATGGAGAAGTCCCGTTTGATTGTATTTTGTCAAATAAACTTCAATATCTGTGACTGGGAAGCTTGCTTTCTGCTAATAAAAGAAATAAGCTATTTTTGAGCTATTTCACAATACCCTAAAAAGGAGAGTAGCTTTCAGAAAGTTTGAAATTTTCTAGTACATAAAACTGAAGGTTTTGTTTAATAATTGTTAAACAGTTTATACAGATTTTATTTAATAATGTATTTTTAATTATTTCATTTTGCATATTTTTCTTTATTTAAGGTAAACAAATTTCATATACTTCATGTGTACATATTTAGGAATATAAAGATACTTTCTATCCTACCTTCCTACTCACACTCCCACACTGCCTCCTCCTTCCTCTCTTAATCCCTCTCTTAATTTTTATAATGATCTACTTTCAGTTTATACTCATAAGATTGACCCTACACTAAGTAAAGAGTTCAACAAATAGTAAGAAGAAAGAAACACTGTTCTCAACAGTAGAGACAGTAGAGACAAAGGCTATAAGCAATCAACAAATCTCAAAATTCAATTTCACTCCTGCAAATTATATTTTTGGTATTCTATAGTTACCACAGATCAGGTAAAACATATGGTAATTTTGATTTTCAGTACTGGTTTATTTTGCTAATTATAATGGTTTACAGTTTCATCTATTTTGATGCAAAATATAGGATTTCATTAATTTTTATGGCTAAAACATATATATATAGACATATATATCTATATCTATTTCTACAGATATATATGTCCATATAACTTAAATCAATTTACATATTCAATGCAATCCCAATCAAAATATCAAGTACTTTGTTCTGAGATCAAAAACAAAAGATGCTGAAGTTTGTATAGAAACACAGGAGACACTGACTTGTAAAAGCAATCTTATACAACAAAAACAAAGCTGGAGGCATCACAATATCAGATTTCAAGACATACTACAGGACAGTTAAAATCAAAAGAGCCTAATACTGGCACAAAAACAGATGGTTAGAACAATGGAACAGAATAGAAACTCCAGAAATCAATTCTTGCATCCACAAGCAACTCATTTTGACAAAGGAGCTAAAATCAATCCCTGGAGCAAGGACAGTTTCTTTAACAAATGGTGCTGGGAAAACTGAATCTTCACATACGGAAATATGTAACAAGACCACAACATACCAAAAATGAAAATCCACTCAAAATAGATCAAAAAGCAAAATTTATTACATAATATCATCAAATTACTAGAGAATATTGGAGAAGTTCTAAAAGACAATAGCATAGGCAAAGACTTCTAGGAAAAGACCCCAGAAGCACAGCAAATTAAAGCCAAAATTGACAAAAGTGATTACAACAAGTTGCAAAAGAAACACTCAGCAAAATGAAGAAGCAACCAACAGAATGGGAAAAAAATATTTGCAAGTTATGAAACTGGTAAACGGTTAATATCCAGAATCTTTAAAGAGCTCAAGAAACAACAATCAATCAGTTAAAAAATGGACAAAGAGCTTGCACAGGCATTTTCAAAAGAGGAAATTCAAATGGCCAACAGACACTTGAAAAAATGCTCAGGATCTCTAGCCATCAGGGAATTGCAAATCATAACCACAATGAGGTATCACCTCACCCCAGTTAGAATGGTTCTCAAACAGAAATCAATAGGCAAAATGCTGGCAAGATTGTGGCGAGGAAGTTACCTTAATCCACTGTTGGTGGGAATGTAAACTTTTGCAGCCACTGTGAAATACAGTATGGAGATACCTTAAAAAGCTGAAAATAGATCTACTCTATGACCCAGGAACCCCACTCCTGGGAATTTCCCAAGGGAAATGAAATAAGCAAATGAAAGAATTATCTGTACTCCCATGTTCATTATAGCCTAATTCACAAAAGTTAAGATATGGAATCAACACAAATGTGCATCATCTGATGACTAAATAAAGAAATTAAGGTATGTATGCATTATGAAACACTACTCAGAGGTAAAAATAAAAAAAAAAAAAACACCTGTATTTTGAAACAAAATGGATGCAACTGGAAATCATTATACTTAATGAATTACAGTAGTCCCAAAAAGACAGAAACCGTATGTTTTCCTTGATTTATGGTAGCTAATAGAGTATCTAAATTGTAATGAATAGGAATGAAATTTACATTTTGAGATTATATGATTGTTCACTGTCCTTGTCTCTACTGTTGTGGAACAATGATATTTCTTCCTACTATTTATTGAACACTTTACTAAGTGTAGGGTTAATCTTAAAAAAGTATATGGTCAACTAAAAGTAGATCTTTGTAAAGATTAATAATGGGAATAGGAGAAGGAGAAGAAAAAAGTCTGGGCATATGGGGCTGAAGGGAGGGTAGGGTGGTAAGTATCACTATGTTCTTGAATCTGTACATGAAAGACGTGAAATTTGTATACCTTAAATAAAATTTAAAAAAATCATATGTATAGTATAAACTCAAGAATAACATTATCAGAGCATAGGCAAAATATTGAAGAATAATCAGGTCAATTTGGATGCTATTGCAATAACTACAGTAGGGACTACTACTGATTTAAACTGAGTGATCACTGTTATGGTAGAAAATCTGAGAAGCTTCAAGAATTTCTAAGAAAAAGAAGGAAAATGGGCAAGCCTGCTATTTTCCTGGGTTTGGAGTAGCAGAATAGTACATAGTTTCAGGTTATACTTTGATTTCTGTTTTGAACAACCAAGACAATGCTGCTGTTGGTAATTCTGTTGTAGAACACAAGATCAGAGGCACATTTGTGAGAAATTTGATGGCTTTGCTTACATTATAAACATGCTGAAAGATTCACAGAGGAAGAATTATGCAGTAAGGAATCAGTTATTAGAGTCTGAATTTTACTATAGAAAATGGAAACCAAGATGCTGATTGAGAACTCAGCAAACCAGAGATAACATAGAGAATGAGACTGCAAGAAGAGAATGAAATGAAAATTACATCCAGGACAGATACCGAGGGAAAAAGCACTTCAAATGACAAGAAGAAGTAGAACATGAAAGAATGAAATGATCTGAGAGAAAAAGGGCTGGAAACAGAAAATGGAAAACTAATTTCAAATTTATAAGTAGAGTAGTGGCAAACACAACAGCCAGAATGAACAAAATGAGATAAAATGAGATATTTTAAATTTACTTTCCTTTTTACTTATTATAAAAAAAAACAAGAGTATTAAATCTTACTCTGAGCTTCAAAACTGAACATGCTACACAAATTGGTACCAGCAAAGATAAGCTTGGGAGAATAGTATATACCAACTAATGAAGTGCTTTCTTTACAAAAATTAAATTCTACACACACACACACACATACACACAAACAGAAAATAGAAGCAAGTTAGTGTAATCTATGTGGGAAATAAACCATATTCATAAATAAGAAAAGAGAGTGGACTAAAGGATTCTCTTTATAGTCTCATCAGCATGAGCACAACCCAAATGAAAACAGAAATATGAGAAAGATACAACTACGTACTGCAACCAAATACATGAAAAAATAGCTCAAAATCTGGTGATAGTTGCTATTGTTTTTATATAAAAATAAATTGTAAGATATCTAGTTTTGATCACTGTTTACTTAAAGGTCAGTTAACAGAACCACAAGTTTCTACTGAATGTATAATTTAGCGTAATGACATGGCTAGACATCTGGGTCAGGTAGCAGGGGTATCTCACATATCAATAATTCACGTGGATCTTGATGGTAGGTCTTTTACCTGCCACCAGAGGCACCAATCATAGCTGTTACTGGCATAGCCTATCCACAAAGTCCAAGTGGTTACTCCTTATTTAAGGCCTGGTAGAAAAGTTCAATTGGTATGAATTCCAAAATTTCCAGACTTCATGTCTAGCATCAGACACTACTAAAAGACCCTACTTAGGAATGGAGATGTTCACAAGAGTATTTCAGTAAATCATTGTGGCTAGACTTTCTCCAAGTGGACTTTCAAATAATGGCTCAATTCAACCTTGAAGCCCTCTCTAAAGACCTGACACATGGATGGAGACATACACTGTATGGCCATTTAGCAAAGAAGAGGATATATATTTGCAGTATTATGACACTCAATAGTGGTCCAACTAAGTCCTAGTCTATCCTAGAACTCTTTGCATGCATTGAGGGAAATCTAAATCATGCATTTCTACTGAACATAGCAACTGGTAAATATTAATACTGCCTAACTTTGGAATCCATCCTGCACCTCTGCCCAGTTATATAACTCAGTTAATGTACCATCAGGCAAAGAACAACACCCTATGCCCTGGCTTGATCAGAGGTGAATGTATCACTCTACTTTCATGTCCATCTTATTGGAAAGCCCAACTGGTGTCTTGTAATTAAGCAAAGCTGCCCAGTTTAACCTATGTAAAGGCAGTTATCTAGTAAGCTGGATAACCTGACACCAGGCCATGCATGCCAAGTTTTGTTAGGAGCTGAACCATCCAGAATCACAAACTGACCTTAATGGTGAAGATCTGTCCTTGCAAAAGAACACTAGTAAAATTGTGTATTGGGGGCTGTCTCCTCAAATGTAGAGAGACATATCTAAAGACAAGTTTGAAAGGGGAGGGTTGCGGGTGGGAGGGACGTTATGGGGGGGAAGCCATTGTAATCCATAGGCTGTACTTTGGAAATTTATATTCATTAAATAAAAGTTAAAAAAATAAAGACAAATGGATTATAAAGAATCAGGGATATGGAGCATAGCAAAAACAGTGTTTAGAGGGAAATTTATGTCAATTAGTACCTACATTAAGACATTAGAAAGGCATCACATAAATCATCTAACAAAGCATATCAAGTACTAGGAAAACAAGAACAAACCAAAACCCAAATTAATAGGAGGAAAGAAATAATTAAAGTTAGAGAAAAATTAAATTAAAACAAATAATACAAAACATTAGTGAAAAAAAGCTGGATTTTTTTTCTTTTTTTCATTTTTGATTCTCTTAATATACAGAAGATCAGTTTAGCATACATTAAGTAAAGATTTCAACAGTTTGCTCCCACACAGAAACATAAAGTGAAAAATACTGTTTGAGTACTACTTATAGCATTAAATCTCAATGAACAGCACACTAAGGACAAAGATCCTACATGAGGAGTAAGTGCACAGTGACTCCTGTTGTTGACTTAACAAATTGACACTCTTGTTTATGACATCAGTAATCAACCTTGGCTCTTGTCATGAGCTGCCAAGGCTATGGAAGCCCCCTGAGTTCACTGACTCTGATCATATTTAGACAAGGCCATGGTCAAAGTGGAAGTTCTCTCCTCCCTTCAGAGAAAGGTACCTCCTTCTTTGATGGCCCGTTCTTTCCACTGGGATCTCACTCACGGAGATCTTTCATTTAGGTTTTTTTTTTTTTTTTCCCCCAGAGTGTCTTGGTTTCCACGCCTGAAATACTCTCATGGTCTTTTCAGCCGGATCCACATGCCTTAAGGGCTGATTCTGAGGCCAGAGTGCTGTTTAGGACATCTGCCATTCTATGGGTCTGCTGTGTATCTCACTTCCCATGTTGGATCGTTCTCTCCCTTTTTAATTCTATCAGCTAGTATTTGCAGACACTATTCTTATTTCTGTGATCCCTTTGGTTCTTAGTCCTATCATTATGATCAATTGTGAACAGAAATTGATCACTGGGACTATTGAGATGGCATTGGTATATGCCACCTTGATGGGATTGAATTGGAATCCCCTGGTATGTTTCTAACTCTACCGTTTGAGGTAAGTCAGCTTGAGCATGTCCCGAATTGCACATCTATGAGAAACGGTGACTTGATCAGCCCTCGCCCTGACTGTTGATGAACAACTTAATATGTTATCCCTTTAGTATTTTTTTGTTTGTTCTACTTAATACTTTTGGTTGAATACTGTAATCAATACACAATTATTCTTAAGTGCTGAAACTTAACTGAAAAGTGATCGCTGTTAAATATAAGAGTGGGAATAAGAGAGGGAAGAGATGTGCAATTCGGGACATGGATTTTTGAAAAATAAACAACATTGGTACACAATTGGCCAAACAAACCAAAAAATGAGGAGGGGAAGAATTCCCCAAAAAATAAAATCAGGGATGAAAAAAGAGATATAACAGCATAAAGCAGAGAAACAAAAAGAACCACCAGGAAAATCAGCTATATGCCAACAAATTGGAAAATATAGAAGAAATGGATATATTTCTGGACACATATAATCTATCAATATACCATCATAAAGACATAGAAAAGCTAAATAGACCAATAACCAAGACAGAGATTGAATAATTAATAAAAACCCTCCCAACAAAGAAATCCCAGACCAAATTGCATTATTGCTAAATTGTACCAAACATTTAAAGAAGAGCTAATTCCAATCCTTTTAAAACTATTTAAGACTATTGAAAGGGAGGGGATCCTTTTAAACTCCTCTATGAGGGTAGAAATCACCTTAATTCCAAAACCAGAAAAATACACAACAAAGAAAGAGAACTAGAGACTAATATCCTTGATGAACATAGATGTAAAAATCATCAACAAATACTAGCTATGCAAATCCAACAGCATGTCAGAAAGATCATTCATCTGGACCAAGTGGGCTTTATCCCTGGTGTGCAGGGATGGCTCAACATATGGAAATCAATAAATGTGACACATCATATTAACAAATTGAACAATAAAAGTCATGTTATTATCTCTATAGATGTAGAGAAAGCATTTGATAATATACAACATCCTTTCCCAATAAAAACCTTAAGCATATTGGATATAGAAGGAAAATCATCAGCACAATCAAGACAATATAGGACAAATCAACAGCCAGCATTATACTGATTTAGAACCAGACATGGATGCCCAGTTCCATCATTGGTATTCAATATAGTTTTGTATGTTTTAGCCAGAGACATTAGGCAAGAAAAATAAATCAAAGAGATACTAATTGGAAAGGAGGAAGTCAAATTATCACTGTTTACAGATGAGAAGAACCTATAAATAGAGGAACCAAAGACTCCATTAAGAGACTATTAGAACTCATAAGAGTTGGACAAAATTGCAGAATATAAAATCAATGGAATTTGTATACACAAATAACGCCATGTCTGAGAAAGAACTTGTAAGTCATTACCATTCACAATAGCTACAAAAAATTAAATACCTTGGAATAAAATTAACCAAGGATGTGAGATGCCTCTACAGAGAAAATTACAAAACATTAAAGAAAGAAATAGAGCAAGATACACAAAAAATGGAAATATTTTCCATGTTCATGAATTGGAAGAACTAATATCAGCAAAATGTCCATACTATCCAAAACAATACACATGCTTAATGTGATCTCAATTAAAGTACCAATGACACTCTTCTCAGACCTAGAATAAACAATGCTAAAATTCATATGTAAACACAAGAGATCTCAATTAGCTAAAGTAATCTAAAACAACAAAACAAACCAGAGGTATCACAATACTAGATTTCAAGACATACCATATATATATATATATATATATATATGCATTTATAATACATATAGCTTGCAAATGAAACAAAAATAGACATGCTGAACAACGGAACAGAATAGAAACACCAGAAATTAATTCACACATAAACAAACAAATAATCTGTTATAAATAAATAAATAAGCTAAAATCAATCTTTCAAGAAAGGATAGTCTCTTCAGCCAATGGTCGGGGGATAATTTGACCTGCACATATAGAAGTATGACACAAGATCCCTACCTTACACGTTATAAAAAATCAACTCAAAATGCATCAGTGATCTAAATCTATGACCAGATTGCATCAAATTACTATGGAAAAATATTGGGAAAAGAGCATAACTTTAGCATAGGCAAAGACTTCTTGGAAAAGACCTCAGAAGCAAAGGCAATCAAAGAAAAAATGGACAAATGGGATTACATCAAGCTAAGAAACACAGTAAAGAGGCAACTAACAGAATGGGAGAAATGTTTGCAAGCTATGCAACTGATAAAGATTAATATCCTGGATCTATAAAGAGCTCAAGAACCTCACCAACTAGAAAACCATTAATCCAGCTAAGTGGGCAAAGGATAGGAAAAGGCATTTTTGAAAGGATTAAATGCAAATGACCAAAAAACACATGAAAAAAACTCAGGATTATTGGACATCAGGGAAATGTAATAAAAACCAAGGTAATATTTCACCTCACTGCAGTAAGAATGTCTGTCATTGGGGCTAGCACTGTGGTGTAGTGGGCAAAGCTGCCACCTGCAGTGTCAGCATCCCATATGGATACCAGTTCAAGTCTTGGCTGCTCCACTTCCAATCTAGCTCTCTGCTATGGTCTGAGAAAGTAGTAGAAGATGGCCCAAGTGCTTGGGTCCCTGCACCTATTTTGGAGAACCAGAAAAGGTTCTAACTCCTGGCTTCAGATCTGTGCAGCTCCTGTCAGTGTGGCTATCTGGGGAGTGAACTAGTGGATGGAAGACTCCTTTCTCTCTCTCTGTCTCTCTGTCTCTCTCTCTGTCTCTCTGTCTCTGACTCTCTGTCTCTCTGTAACTCTGCCTTTCAAATAAATAAATAAAAGCAAGAATGTCTATCACCCGAATATGAACAAAAACAAAAAATTCTGGTAAGGATGTGGGGGACAAGTACCCTAACACACTGTTGGTGGGAATGTGACCTACTACAACCATTATGGAAGACAGAAAATAGATAAACCATATGACCCAGCAATCCCACTCCTGGGAATCTTCCCATAGGAAATGGAATCATCATATGAAAGTGTTATCTGTTCTCCCATGTTTATCACAGCCCAATTAACAGTACCTAATATATGAAATAAACCAAGATGACTGGATAAAAAATTGTGATTATAAATTTAGATATAGATGTAGAGATAGATATAGATATTTATATAGATATAGTGGAATACTACTCAGCTATAAAATGACTGAAATCCTGCTTTTGCAAAAAAATGAGTATACCTGGAAACCATTATACATAATGAAGTATGCCAGTCTGAAAAAGAGAAATATCTATTTTCCTGACATGTGGCAGTTAATAGAGAATACAAAGGATGCATAGGAATGGGACATTTTGTGAAATGATTGTTGTTTTTAGTCCTTGTTTTATTCTTGTAGAAAAATGTTCTTCCTACCTTTTCTTGAATAATATGCTTGGTGATGAATTAAGCCTGTGAGTACAAAGTGCATTAAAATTATATCTTTGTGAAAACTTATGGAAGGAAGAGACGGAGGATTGAGGAAGGGGTGAGGGAGGTAAGTTCTGTTTCCATTTTGGAATTTTACCTAAGGAATACATGAAATCTGTTCTCTATATATTAATAAAAATTCTACATTAAAAAAAATCAGGTAATACTGACACCTCCAGAAGAAACAAAATCCTAATAATAGAACTGAAAGAAATGGAGATCTATGAAATGACTGACAAGTAATTCATAATAGATCTCAAAAATAATCTCAGTGGGGGCCATTGCTGTGGAGCTGTGGATTAAAGCCATGATCTGCAGCACTGGCATCCTTTACATGTGCTGATTTGAGACCCAGCTGCTCAACTTCCAATCCAGATCCCTGCTAACACATCTTGGGAAGCAGAAGATTGCCCAAGTCCATGAGCTCCTGCACCCACGTGGAAGACTCAGAGTTAACTCCTGGCTTCTGGCATTGGTCTGGCCCTGCCCTGGTTATTCTGGCAATGTGGGAGTGAACCATTCAGTAGAAGATCTCTCTCTCTCTCTCTCTTTCTCTCCTTTTATCTCTCTCTGTAGCTCCATCTTTCAAATAAATAAATCTTTAAAATGCATGAAAAAGAAGAGAAGTTTAATGAAGATACAGAAATGGTAACAAACTAGACATCCAAAAGGTGAATAGCACAAAGACTGAGTTGAAAAATTAAAAAAAAAAAAAACTTTAATTACAGGTTAGATTAAGTAGAAGAAATAATTAATGAATTGTAAGCAGAAGATTTGAGAGTATCCATTCAGGGAAATAAAAGGAAAGAAATAAAGTACAAAGAAAGCTTATGGGAGTTAAATGCTATTATAAAAATACCTAGATTTTGAATAACAGGTCTTCCTGAAGTACAAATTGGAAGAAAAGATCCTGAAAGTGTATCTAAAGAAGTAGTGGCAGAAACTTGCCAAATCTGAGGGGAAATGACAAAACTAATGTATAGGAAGCACAGATATCTTCAATCAAATTCAACCCAAATAATTCTGTAGGTTCCCTCTTCACTTTTCTGACTGTTTCTTTTGTCGTACAGAAAGTTTTCATTTTGAAGTAATCCCAGTTGTTAAATTTGGCTTTGACTGCCTGTGCCTCCGAGGTATTTTCCAAGAAGTCTTTGTGCCTATATCTTTCAGGGTTTCTCCAATGTTCTCTAAAAATTTGATGGTGTCAGGTCGTAAATTTAGATTTTTAATCCAGGTTGAGTGGATTTTTATGTAAGGTATAAGGTAGGGATCTTCCTTCATGCTTCTGCACATGGAAATCCAGTCTTCCCAGCACCATTTATTGAATAGACTATCCTTGCTCCAGGGGTTGGTTTTGGATCCTTGATCAAATATAAGTTAGCTGTAGATGTTTGGATTGATTTCTGGTGTTTCTATGCCGTTCCATTGGTCTATCCATCTGTTTCTGTACCAGTACCATACTCTTTTGATTAAAACTGCCTTGTAGTATGTCCAAAAATCTGGTATTATGATGCCTCCAGCTTTGCTTTTGTTGTACAAGATTGCTTTAGCTATTCGAGGTTTCCTGTGCCTCCATAAGAATTTCAGCATCATTTCTTCCAGATCTGAGAAGAATGTCTTCGAGTTCTTGATTGGTATCACATTAAATCTATAAATTGTTTTTGGGAGAATGGACATTTGGATGGTGTTGATTCTTCCAATCCATGAGCATGGAAGATTATTCCATTTTCTGGCATCCTCTTCTATTTCTTTCTTTAAGATTTTGTAATTTTCATCATAGAGATCTTTAATGTCCATGGTTAAGTTGTTTTCAAGGTATTTGTTTTTGTAGCTATTGTGAATGGGATTGATCTTAGAAGTTCCTTCTCAGCTGTGGCATTGCCTGTGTATACAAAGGCTGTTGATTTTTCTCATTGACTTTATAACCTGCTCATTTGAACTCTTCTATGAGTTCCAATAGTCTCTTAGTACAGTTGTTTGGATACCCTAAATAAAGAATCATATCGTCTGCAATGATAGATACTTTGACTTCCTCCTTTCCCATTTGTATCCCTTTAATTTATTTTTCTTGCCTAATAGCTCTGGCTAAAACTTCCAATGCTATATTGAATAGCAGTGGTGAGAGTGGGCATCCCTGTCTGGTACCAGATCTCAGTGGGGATGCTTACAACTTTACCCCATTCAATAGGATGCTGGCTGTGGGTTTTTCATAAATTCCTTTCATTGTATTGAGGAATATTGCTTCTATCCCCAATTTGCTTAGAGTTTTCATCATGAAAGTGTGTTGTATTTTATCAAATGCTATCTTTGCATCTATTGAGAAAAACATATGGTTTTTCATTTGTAGTTTGTCAATGTGGTGTATCGCATTGATTGAATTGTGAAAGTTGAGCCATCCCTGCATGCCAGGGATAAATCCCACTTGGTCTGGGTGGATGATCTTTCTGTTGTGTTGTTGCACTATATTGGCCAGTATTTTATTGAGGATTCCTGCGTCTATGTTCTTCAGGGAAACTGGTTTGTAATTCTCTTTCTCTGCTGCAACTTTTTCAGCTTTAGGAAATAAGGTGATGTTGGCTTCATAGAAAGAATTTGGGAGGAATCCCTCTTTTTCGATTGTTCTGAATAGTTTGAGAAAAATTGTAGTTAGTTCTTCTTTAAATGGAGGGCCTTTATTACTAGTTCAATTTCTGTCTCAGTTATGGGTCTGTTTCGGTTTTCTATGTCTTCATGTTTCAATTTAGGTAGTCTGTATGTGTCCACAAATCTATCCATTTCTGATAGATTTCCCTGTTTACTGGCATACAACTTTTGTAGTAATTTCTGCTGACTCTTTATTTCTGTGGTATCTGTTCTTCCATTCCCTTTCTCATCTCTGATTTTATTGATTTCGTTTTTTTCCATCTTTTTTTTAGTTAGTTGGGCAAATGGTGTACAAATTTTGTTTATTTTTTCAAAAAACCAGCTCCTCATTTGGCTGATTTTTGTAATGTTTTTTGGATTCTATTCTGTTGATTTCTTCTCTAATTTTAATTATTCTCTTCTCCTACTAGTTTTGGGTCTGGTTTGCTGCAGTTTTTCTAGTTCCTTGAGATGCCTCGATAGCTCATTTATTTGGTGCCTTTCCAATTTCTTGATGTAGGCACCTATTGATATAAACTTTCCTCTTAACACTGCTTTTGCTGTATCCCATAAGTTTTGTTATGTTGTATTGTTATCCTCATTTACTTCCATAAAGATTTGATTTCTCTTTTGATTTCTTCTATGACCCAGTGTTCATTCAGGAGCATGTTGTTCAGTCTCCCTGTGTTTGCATATGCTCTAGGGATTCCTGTGTTGCTAATTTCCAGCTTTATTCCATTGTGGTCTGATAAGCTGCATGGTATGATTCTAATTCTTTTGAATTTTCTGAGACTTGCTTTATGGCCTAGCATGTGGTCAGTCCTACAGAAGGTTCCATGTACTGCTGAGAAGAATGTAAAATCTTTAGCTGTAGGATTGAAAGTTCTGTATATATCTGTTAGATCCATTTGGGCTATAGTCATTAAAGCTACTGTCTCCTTGTTGATCTTCTGTCCTGTTGATCTGTCTATTTCTGAGAGTGGAGTATTGAAGTCCCCCAGTACTATTGTATTGCAGTCTAAGTCTCCCTTTATGTTCCTTAACATATCTTTTACATAAACCAGTGCCCTGTAATTAGGTGCATATACAATTATAATAGTTACATCTTCCTGTTGAATGGATCCTTTAATCATTATATACTGCCACTCTTTGTCTCTTTAAACAGTTTTTGTGTTAAAGTTTATTTTGTCTGATATTAAGATGGCTATGCCAGCTCTTTTTTGGTTTCTGTTGGCATGGAATATCTTTTTACAAACTTTTACTTTCAGTCTGCATGCATCTTTGTTCGAAAGATGTGTTTCTTGTAAGCAGCAAATAGATGGGTTTTGTTTTTTAATCCTTTCAGCCAGTCTGTATCTTTTAACTGGAGAGTTGAGGACATTTACATTCAATGTGACTATTGATAAGTTGTGACTTTGCCCTGCCATTTTCCCAAAGATGTTTGTAATACATGCTTTGAACTTCCTGTGATCTTTTACTGAGAGATTTTCTTCCTTTCCCTTCTTTCATATTGATGACCGTGTTTATGTGTTTCTGTGTGTAATGCATCTTTAAGCATCTTTTGCAGGGCTGGACGAGGGGTGACAAATTCTTTCAATTTCTGTTTGCTATGAAAGGTCTTTATTTCACCTTCATTCACAAATCAGAGCTTTGCAGGATATAATATTCTGGGATGGCATTTTTTTTTTCTCTTAGTACTTGTGCTATGTCTCACCATTCTCTACTAGCCTGTCGGGTTTCTGTTGAGATGTCTGCTGTGAGTCTACATGGAGATCCTCTGAGAGTAATCTGACATATCTGTCTTGCACATTCTAGAATCTTTTCTTTATGTTTAACTCTGTTGAGTTTGATTACAATATGTCGTGATGAAGATCTCTTTTGGTCATGTTTATTGGGAGTTCTATGTGCTTCCTGTACTTGGATGTCTCTGTCCTTCTCCAAACCCAGGAATTTTTCTGCTAGTATCTCACTAAGCAGGTCTTTTAATCCTTTCTCTTTCTCCATGCCTTCAGTAACTCCTAGTATCCAAATGTTGGGTTATTTAGTTGTATCCTGTAGATTCCCAACAATATTTTTTATATTTCTAATTTCCTCTTCTTTTCTTTGGTTTGACACTTTCCTGTGCTCTGTCTTCTAAGTCTGATATTCTCTCTTCCGTCTCACTAATTATGCTTTTAAGGCTCTCAAGTGTAATTTTTATTTATTCTATTTAATTCTTCATTTCATTTACTTCTCTTCAAAATGCCAATTTCATGTTCTCTAAATTCTTTGTTTCATTTTGATTCCTCCTTAAACTTTCATTTTCATGACAGAGATTTTCTGTCCTGTCCTGTTTGGATTTCTGTAGTTAATACATTTGTTTTTGATAACCTCTAAATGTTCTTATCATAAATTTTTTGAATTCTGTGTTTTGCATTTCTTCTATCTCATCATATTCATAATCTGTATTGGAGTGTCATGTTCATATGGGAGCTTCATGATGTCTTCCTTGTTCTTGTTTTCTTGGTTTTTTTTTTTTTTTTTTTTTTGACAGGTAGAGTTAGACAGTGAGAGACAGAGGCAGAGAGAAACTCTTCCTTCCATTGGTTCACCCCCCAAATAGCCTCCACGGCTGGTGCACTGAGCTGATCTGAAGCAGGAGCCAGGTTCTTTCTCCTGGTCTCCCATGCGGGTGCAGTGCCCAAGAATTTGGGTCATCCTCCACTGCCCTTCCGGGCCACAGCAGAGAGCTTGACTGGAATAGAGGCAACTGGGACAGAATCCAGCACCCCAACCAGGACTAGAACCCGGGGTGCCAGTGCCACAGTCAGTGGATTAGCCAAGTGAGCAGCAGCACTGGCCATTTCCTTGGTTTTTGCATTTGTTGTTTGGCATTGTGAAGATATTCTTTGGTTTCTTCTTTTTTTATTGCTGTGGTGGCTTTCTCGTTGTACTATGACTCTAGATTAAGTGCACTGTGTACTTTTGGTTAGTATCTAGAGGCTTGTGGTTGGTGTGGCCAGAGAGCTCTGTTCAGTTCTTCCGTGTTAAGAGTGTGACAAAGTTGACATACTCAGGTTTGGCACAGTAAATCTTCTCTATATCTCTTTTTTTTTATTCAGAAGAGAAGTAATTCTGCTAAGCTGAGCTCTTCTCCTTAATGGCAATCAGTGCCTGAGCGCTAGCCCCAGGGGTATAATATTTGTCTGCTCTGTTCCTAGGACCACACAAAGGATCTGTGCAGTCCTCAGTGTAAGCTCAGATTCCCCTGTAATGTCTCTCACCAGGTACCCAATCCTGCCAGAGTTTGTGGCGTTTCCCACTGAGACTACTAATGTCTCAGCCACACCATGAGTTCTTACACATACTCTCAATTTTTTTTTTTCACAGTCCCAGTTCGTAAGCTCCACACATTCACTAGGTCTTAGTCTCCTGTTATTCGTCCCCACAAGAGTCAGGTTTTTCTGCTTGGCTGAGGACGGGTGCAGCCCCGAGCTAGCACAGCTGTTACATGTGTCCAAAATGGTGCCTGCTTTATTGTCTTGCTCACCTTTGTAAGGTGTCTGGAGAGAGAAAATTGTGTCTGTACCTTTCTTTTTATTTTCTCTCCTCCAATTAGGCTGGTGTACTTTCCCCCATGCGGCTTCAAGCCTCGTTCCCTCTAGGCTTTTCCAGCTGCTTTTCTGCCAGTGTCTCGGGCTACTGCGGTTTTCCCTCATCTCTTTTTCCAACACTGGTGTAGAGGAGAAGATTCTTGGCAGCTGGGCTCCTGAGCTGTGGTCACCCATGTCCTTCACGTAGATCTACCGTGTCCCTCTAATTTCGGAAGAGTTCCCTCTGCAGTTGTTTTTTTTTTTTTTTTTTTTACCTAACTCTTCCCTGAGACTTCAGTATTTCCACTTTGATAAAACTATCTTTTCTTGGACTATGAGTGAGCTCCCTCCCTATTCTGCCATCTTGGAGCCTGCCAAACCATATGAAGGTCCCCATAGTTTCTTTATCCAGTCTTCTATTGATGGGCATTTAGGTTGATTCCATGTCTTAACTATTGTGAATTGAGCTGCAATAAACATTGAGGTGCAGACAGATCTTTTATTTGCCAAATTAATTTCATTTGGGTAAATAACTCTTAAGGTTTTATTAGTTGGAACCGGTGTTGAAACATGGCAGCAAAAGCCTCTGCCTGCAATGCCAACATCTCATATGTGTGCCAACTGGAGTCCAAGCTGCTAAACTTCTGGTCAAGCTCCCCACTGATAGTCTAGGAAAATGCAAAAAATGATCCAAGTGCTTGTGTGCCTGTTAACCACATGAAAGCCCCAGATGATGCTCCTGGCTCCTGGCTTCAGCCTGTCTCAGCCTGTCTCAGCCCTGGACTTTTTAGCCACTTGGGGAATAAGCCAACATTCACAAAGAAATATTACATGAGAGTGAAAAGGAAACAATATAGCCTAAGCAAACAAAGAACAAATTACAAAGTGTCAATATAAATCCTTTCTTATTGATAAGTACTTTGAATGTAAATGGATTAAATTATCTAATAAAGAGACAATAAGTGGCTGAATGTATTAAATAAACAAAATCCAAGCATATGGTTAGGAGTCCCAATTTACCTTTAAAGGCACATATATACTGAAATTGAAGAAATGGAAAAAGATATTCCCCACAAATAAAAACCCAAGAGAAAAAGAATTGCTTTACTTATAACAGACAAAATAGATTTTAACTTAAAAACCATAAAAAAAGACAGAGGGTCATTATGTAATGACAAAGTGGTCAATTCGTCAAGAGGATGCAATAAGTTTTAGGTGTATATATATATATATATATATATATATATATATACACACACACACACACACACACCTAACATCAGAGCCCTTAAATAATAAAGGAAATAATCTGAAGGCATTAATAGATCTGAAGGGAGGATCTACTGTAATACAATAATAGTAAATATATTCAGTACCACAATTTCAACAATAGATAGGCTATCCAGACAGAAAATCAATGGGAAAAGAGTGGACCTAAACAACACTTTAGACAAATGTACCTAATAAACATATATAGAACTTTCCATCCAACAGCAACATAATACATTTTCTTCTCAAATGCACATAAAAGTTTCTCCCGTACAAATAACATGTCACAAAACAAGAATGAGTACTGCTAAGAGGATTAAAATCATATCAAATAACATTTCTGATCACAATGGTATAAAACTAGAAATAAGTAGCAAGAGAAACCTTTGAAATTTCACAAATAGATGGAATTAAAATAGCATATTGCTGAACAATTTGTAAATGAAAGAAAAAAAAAAAGAAAGTGAAAAATCTCTTCAGACAAATAAAATGGAAGCACACCATGGCAATACGTAGGAATACAGCAGAAACATTTCTAAGAGTGAAATTTATAGCAATAATATCTACATCAAAAAAGAAGAAACATCATTAACAGCCGATATTACATTTCAAAGAACTAGAAAAGGATAAACTAAGCTCATTGTTAGGAGAAGATAGGAAACAATAAGGATCAGAGCAGAAATAGAGACTAGAAAAACAACAACAGAACAAACCAAGAATATTTTCTTTGAAAAGATTAAAACAAAATCAAGGAGTGTGCCTTGTGGCACAGCAGTTTAAGCTTCCACTTGGTATTCTCGCATCCAGTATCAACATGCCTCTGTGTCCAACTAAATGTCTAGTTAATGTGCACCCAGGTAGTTCAAGTACTGGGTCCCTGCCACCCACGTAGATGAATTGGATGGAGTTTCTTGACTCCTTACTTTGGCCTGATTCAGGTTCAGTTGTCTCGGGCCTGAGTCTTTGAGGAGTGAAGGAGGAGATGGGAAATTCTCCCTCTCATCCCCCCCCACCATTCAAATAAGCAAAAACAAACAAATAAATAAATTAAAAATTAAAAAAAAATCTTCATAGACTACACAGGAGAAAGAAAAACTAGAATAAATCAGAAATGAAAGAGAAGAAAATTAAAACTGATAACAGAAATAGAAAGTATATACGAGACTACTATGAACAATTATCTACTCCCGAGGATCTGTCTGGTGATAGGTTTTACAAGCCTGGCACTAAGTTCTGAGACAAATCATATGCTTGCTTTACTGATGTACTACAAAGCAACTGAAGTCTTGTAACTTGCTGTTTGACTGAGGTTGGGAGAGGGGTTGTAAAGTCTGTCCCTTGGCCATCCAGGCTCAAGCTTGGGTTTTGCAATCACGTTGCCCTGAATATTCTTATGAGTTCATGCCAGACCTCTGCAAGTCTGGCAGTCATGCAGACCAGAACACAAGTCTGTCCTATCAGAACACAGTTCTCTGCCTGATGCCAAGGCAAGCTTATAGACTTCATCTGTGAGCACTGGCCTGGGAAGTGGGGTGAGGGTTTTGAGCTCCAATACTAGCACCTCATATATGACAAATACAAGGCAGTGGCAGATTCTTCGATGTTCTTCCTGCTGAGAGATGGAGTCAAGCTTTCCTCCCCTTGAATCTGGGCTGATCTCACTGACTTGATCCCCAAAATACAGAAGAAGCTGTGCTGCTGCCAAAGCCAGGTCATAGGCAGTCCTTCTGTGTTCCCTGCAGCTTTTTGCAAGGCTCACTCTGTGAGAGCCCAAGCAGCCACTAGAGGAGACACAGAGAGACACCCAACAAGTCCCAGTTGTCCCAGCTCTCAGAGGTTTGAGTCAGCTCAGAGGAAGCCCCAGACATCACATGCACTCAAGGTCAATTCCCTCAAAGCTCATTCCAAAATTCAGATTCGAAAACAAAATGAATGAATGCTATCTGGTCCAGTCCTGGCTGTTCCAGGAATTTGGGAAGTGAACCAGTGAATACAATCAATCTTTCTCTCCCCTCTCACCTACCTTTCAGAGTTCCTGAGTTCAAGTCCTGGATCTCTTTGTGATTCTAGGTTCCTGCTGAGGCACCTGCTGCAATGCAGTAGTTGAAAAGTCAAAAATCTGGGTATCAGGACAGTGCTATGGCACAGTGATTTAAAGCCACAGCCTGCACTGCCAGTATCCTACGTGGACGATGGTTCAGGTCCCAGGTGCTCCACTTCCAATCCAGCTCCCTGCTAATGTGCCTGGGAAAGCAGTGAAGGATGGCCCAAGTCCTTTGGCCCCTGCCATCCATATGGGAGATGTGAAAGAAGTTCCTCGCTGCTGGATTTGTCCTGGCCTTGCTCCAGCCATTGTGGCCATTTGGGGAGTGAACCAAAGGCTGGAAGATTCTCTCTCTCTCTCTCTCTCTCTCTCTCTCTCTCTCTCTCTCTTTATCTCTCCTTCTCTCTTTTTCTATAACTCTGCCTTATAAATAAATACATTAATATTAATAAAAGGAATTCTGGTCTCATGTTTCTTGAATTATGGTGCAGTAGATTAAACTGTCACTTACAATACCAGCATCCCATATCAGAGTGCAATTGAAGTCCTGGCTCCTCCACTTCTTATCCAGTTCCCTGGTAATGTGGGAAATCAGTGAATGATATCCCAAATGCTTGAGCCCCCACTACCCATATGAAATCAGGACAAAGTCCCTAGCACTTGGCTTCTGCCTGGCTCAGACCTGGCTGTTGCAGCCATTTAGGGGATGAACCAGTGGAAGAAAGATAAATCTCTCTCTCTCTCTCTCTCTCTCTCTCTCTTTCTCCCTCTGACCTTCAATACATAAATAAATAAATCTTAAAAAAAAGAGATTGTATATCTTTTACTCATGTAGTAGACTTAAATTTAGTTCTAGACTTTTATTCAGCATGGTTCAGTTTTGGCTATTGTGGGCATTTGGAGAGTGAACTAGAAAATGAATGCTCACTCTCTGGCTCTTTCACTTCTCTACTCTCTATAGTTTAAAATAAATATAATTAAATAAACAGTATATTAAAATAGCAATTTTCATAGAATAAATGTAATATTCCACATGTGTTTCCAAAAATTCAATTACATGTCTATATATGTTCTGGCAAGCTGCATGAATTACATGAAAGCTGGAAAGATTTTTAGATGATAGACAATCTTAAAAGTGTCAGTAGTGTATTGACATTATCCCCAAAATATGTGTTAACTGGAATACAATATCTAGACTGAAAATATTTCTAATTTTTAAATGTTAGTTACAGCACACATGGAGTATAGGATTCATTTCTTTAAAAGTGATTTAGTAATGTAATAATGGGGATAAAGATTAGGAAGCAAGGAGTTACTAAACTAGGATCACAGGTAGAAGGGTTAAAGATTTGAACTGCTTACTTTTAGATTGTTTTTGAGATGTGAATGTGCTCGGGGAAGCACTGTTAATTATTAGATGAGTTACTATATGCAAAGTTTTATTTTTCCAATGCAGTCCTTTAGGGAACACTAGTATTATAAGCAGAATGTGTGTATATACGTGTTTTTTTTTTTTTTCAAGATCAATAGAAACACCTCACATGACATTCAGGTCATATAAGAATGGTTGAATTCAATTCCATATCAAAGGATATCCTGTGTCTGTACAGAAGATGCATAACCATTTAGTAGCCAAGTTATTGGAATTCTAAAAAAAAAAAAAAAGATGAGCCAAATGACCTCTAAAGTCCTTTCCAATCTTCTTGAAATTCCATAATTGTATATAGGTTTCATCAGTCTAACACTTAACATTGAAACAACAATGACAACAGAAAAATACATTGTACTTGGTTGTTGTGGATATATTTCTTGGCAGAATTTTGATTGTTTTCTTGCAAAGCTCTTATCATGTCAAGTGTGTATCTGTGAGGACATTTTTCAACCATCCAAGCACTTGGGAAAATTGTCGCAAAGTGCCGTAATTCTTATGATTTAGAGGCTTATAATATAATGAAACAGGAGAAAAGAATACTTGTAAACATCTATTTCTAGGGTCAGTATTAGGGTGCAGTGTGTAAAGTCACCACTCATGACACCAGCATCCTATGTAGGTGTTGGTTTGTGTACTGGCTGCTCCTCTTCCAATTGAGCTTCCTGCTAATGTGCCTGGGAAATCAGAAGATGACTCAAGTCATCGGACTCTTGGCTACTGGTTTTGGACCAGCACAGCTCCGGTCATTTTGGCCATTTTGGCCATTTTGGCCATTTGAGGAGTGAACAGCAGATAGAATCGCTCTCTTTCTCTCTCCCTCTCTCTCTGCCCCCCCCATGAACTCTGCCTTCCAAATAAAAATAAATAAATCTTTACAAAAAATCTACTCCCTTTTTGCTCTCTAAAACAATTAATTATTCATGTAGCAGTATCAGACAGGAAAAAAAAATTTTGAAGGGAAACTGTTGTATTTAAAATAGAGCTCATTCACAAAAGACTGAATAGGCATCTACTATATCTAGAAGTTACGGAAATTTAGTTTCACATAATGGAATTTTGCCTTCCGTGAATTCAACCAGGGATAGTGTTTGGTGTGGGGTAAGCAGATGTCAAATAAAACAGCTGTCAAAATAAGTAAGTGCTCTGTGATAGAGATTGTACAGGAAACATGAAGGAAATATGCAGAATAAAGTGAGTGATCAGAACTTCAAAACACTTTTTGAAAGTTGCAGGGAAATTTATTTAGGGTAAACATAATTAGGGACAATGAGATTCATGTGCTTGACTGGGGTTGGATCAGAAATATAGGAAAATTGAATCTGGTCCTCATAGAGACATTTCTTTCCCTGTTATCTGGCACAACAGGTTCTCTAAGTTCTTAATATGTGTAGAACAGGAAGAGATCTTATAATGAACACTGAGTTCCATATTTGAGTCACAGCTCTAACAAATCCTTTGGCACAAAAATCTTCTTAAACATTGTTGAACAAGTGTTTTCTTCTTTATTTACCCAAAGAACCTTAAGGCAAAAGGAATGTTTCTAACATTTCTCAAAAGTATCCATAGAGGTCTGCAGAGACCAGGCTAGTAGGGCTCTTGATTGAGGCTTCTGGACCCTGGATGCAATGAAACATACTCATTAAAATGAATCTGGAAGCAATCCCCTAGTCTCTTAAAACACATCATGGGAGAACCAATTATAGCAATATGAAATTCTGGAGTGGATTATAGATGTGTCCTGGGTTGCCTGGATGTCTGCATGAATATATGCCTGGAGCTGACAGAATAAATATAGGGATGCATTTATTCGAGGAAACAATGTGTTGTACGTAAGTACTCAGAAGAGGAGGCTAACGCACCAAGATAATAAGACTTTCCATAGTTTGACATATAATTTATCAAATTTCTGCTCTTCCATGCTAGTTTGTCCTGTTTTTATTATAGTTGATTTTTTACTGACACGTGAGTAAAATAAGTGTAGAAAAGTTTGGATTTAATTGCAACAAATTTTTTCAGATTTATGTTTGAGACACTTTACTTTTGTGTCAGTGTACTTAAGTGCTGAAAGAATGCAAAACAAGCAAAATCTATAAGACAAATATCCATGGAAATTAAGAAATTTCTTTGTTATACACAATAGAAATTCCAGGAGTCAATGAAAAGTTTATATTAGGACACAGTGTGAACTAATTTTTGCTTAGCAAAAGAATCATCTTGGTTGCAAGGTGAAGGACAAGACAGAATGAGAGAAAAAGTCCTGTGGAGTTTTCCAAGTAGGTAAAGGTAGAGCTGAATGGTCAGCTTTCTAATGCCTGGAGTCTAGGCTTTTATTTCTGGATACAAGAAACCACCATCAAATAGCTCCATATGGAGTTTCAGTTCTCAATATGTATCTTCTTTCTTTCTTTTCTGTTTTTTTTTTTTTTTTTTTTTTTTTTTTTTTTGGTGTGGCTTTAGAAAACAGTCTTGTGAGAATATCATTTATCAACTATACCAAGCTTGTATGAACATCTTTTGTGAGAACTATGTGCTTCACTGAAATTACTCCTCTACTTTCATACATATGTATTTTTAGATTCTTTCCTTTTGGCTTATTTTTTGGCCGGGTATCTACCTGAAGGCATGGCACTCTTCACAGGTGGGATTCACCTGCAAAACAGAGAAAAATTACAGTTCTCTGGAGGCTGCATGCTCAGCAAGCAAAGGTCATTTTTTGGATCTCACTCCCATGCATCTCATTTTTTTAAGATTTATATATTTATTTGAAAGTCAGAGTTACAAACACAGAGAGGAAAGGCAGAGAGAGAGAGAGAGTCTTCTATCAGCTGGTTCACTCCCCAACTGACTCCAACAGCCAGAGCTGCACCAATTCAAATCCAGGAGCTGCCTCTGGGTCTTACCATGCAGGTGCAGGTTTCCAAGGACATGGGCCATCTTCCAGTGCTTCCCCAGGCCACAGCAGAAAGCTGGATTAGACGTGGTGCAGCTGGGCCTCAAACCAGCACTCATATGGGATACAAGCACTGCAGGTGGCAGCTTTACATTTCACCATAATGAGTAAATGAATATTTAATAAACTGCTCTCATAAATTTTACTCTTATCCAAGAGAAATACGATTTTACAAAAGAAAACTGAACTCAACAATATCTTCTTTGTTAGGCTCCAATAGAGATTTTTGAAATTACTTCTTTGGAAATATCTCAGACATCTTAGTTCTCTGGATTACTTACAGCTTGCTTTTTCTGTGTCATTGAAAACCAAGATTGAGAGGCCCTCCCAGTGCAGGAGAGGATGGTAAGTGGGGGTGTTGAGCACTTTCCTGTCTTCAGTACATGGCAGGCTTTGCTCTGAGTTGTTGCCAATTATCAAGGCAGTGCCACTGTTCTACCAATTTTTATTAATTACATTTCTCAACTATTTCTAGGAGTACAACAGAAAACTAATTGACAGACTTGGATAAATCTTGACATTGATTATAACTTGTATTCCTGGAACTTTCTTTTATAGTCTTTTGAAAAGTCAAATGCTAATCTCTCCAGCTAACTTGATTTATGTTACGTTGTTATCAATCAATCACACTTGTAATAGACTTTAAAGATGATTGAGCCTGCTTTACTTCTAAATTCTTTGTTGAATAGCAGATAACTCAGAAAAGCTATGTCATAATTTTTAGAAGCTCAAGTAAAATCTTCTCTAAACTAAAATATTAAAATTATCTCAGTGTACAAACTTTAAATCATAGTAAGAACTTAAAAGTTCTTATAATATAAGCTACATTAATAAATAAAAATTAAAAACTAGTTTTGCCTTTATTTATTTGAAAGAGTGACAAGGTGGGGGGAGAGAGAAAGAGAGAGAATCTTCTATCCACTGGTTCACTCCCTATATGATTATATTACCCAAAGCTGGGCCAGGTTGAAACCAGCAGGAAGGAATTCCTCCTGGGTCTCCCATATAGGTGGTGGGGACCCATGTACTTAGTTCACCCTTTATCTCTTCCAGGGTCCAATGGTAGAAAGCTGGATCTGAAGCAGAACAGCAAGTATTTGAATTAGCACCCTGATATGAGATGCAAACATTGCAAGAAGCAGATTAACCTGTTGTGGCATAAGGCTGACCACTAGATTCTTTAATATATTAGCAACCAACTTTAATAGATGCTATCATAAAAACTAATATGAATCAACAAGTACTGTGCAAACTATTTGAGGGTTGAACAGTTTTATGCATTATCCTTGTTATTTCATAGCTACTCTTATTTCTGTCATTGCAGAATATTAATTTTTTATCCAGTGGCCATTTATAAGCAATGAGAAACAAATCATTTTAACATTATTTCAAACAAATCAAATTCCTAATTATAAAAGAAGATTCATAAAATTGGATTCATTAAATGTCTAATAATTTTGATAGAACTGGTGCTCAATGTATAGCTTTAAGACTTTTAAAAATATCATAACCATGATTATTAGTAAATTTGTGAAGATGCTGACTCTAAAGAAACTGGGGGAAGGACACATCCTCTTAATTATAATTTTTGAGGAAATGAAAATCAAAAACAATAATATTTACCTTTGGGGGAAAATTATAGAAGCTGAGGAAGTGAATTACTTCCTTTTTCCCCCCCATTTATTCCATTAATCTACATGGTAAAAGTATTTCTAAGAACTTGTAATGTGTAAATTTCTTGAATAATCTCTATATATTCCTTTTTGACTATTAGTATATAATTTTAAACTCTTTGTGCATGAACCAAAGGAAATCTAGGCTGGCTCACTAAATTAAGGAAATGAAGACAAAATATAAATTTTCCTCAAAGCTCATCCAGAAGAATAGACACAGTATTTTATGCAGCAATATTATAAGCTCAGAGTCAGAGGCATATAAAATTATTCCTGTGCCCCTTGTGTGTATTTAACTGTAAGAAATGTAGTTGATGCATTTAAGGACAATAGATGGGATCCAGGAAAAAATGAACAAGAGTTGCTAAATGGAAATATTAATATTACTCTCAGGAGAAAAAATGACCTTGGTAACTGATATGTTATTTTTTGCCAAATCACAGCCCTGCGGCCTGTAGAGTTCCCCCTTATTTACATTTTCTGAAGTGGATTAGATATAAAGCTATATCTTTCCTTGGCCTTTTGGCTAAGATCAAGTGTAGTAGATATAAAGCTACACTCCTCAGATAGCTTCAGTAGAAATATTAGTTTCTCCTTAGATACTCCAAATCATAACTTGGATACTCAAAAGCACATCTGGAAACTTCAAAATAATTGATTTGTATTATTATCTTAAACATTAGTAAAGATTATTAATGGTAGTATTTTCCTTCCATTCATTTTTGAACTCCAATATTCTCCCCAAAATACATTTCAGAAATTTATACTTGACTGTTTCTGTTGAAGTATATTATCATTTAAAATCCAGATTGGAGTAAAGAGGTAATTTGATTATTATTTCAAAGGATAGTTATTGTCTCATTGTCCTTTTTTGAGTGCCTCAGTTGATAAAACTGATAAATTTGAAACAAAAAATTCTTTCTTTCAAATGACATTATTTGTCAATAATGCACATATAATGTAAATCATTCATCAATAAGTCAATTATACATAATTATTTCCTGTGTCAAACACTGTGTTACACAAACACTCTTTTTTTTTTATTTGACAGGTAGAGTTATAGACAGTGAGAAAGAGACAGAGAGAAAGGTCTTCCTTCCGTTGGTTCACTCCCCAAATGGCTGCTATGGCCAGTGCTGCGCCAATCCGAAGCCAGGAGACAGGTGCTTCCTCCTGGTCTCCCATGTGGGTGCAGGGCCCAAGCACTGGGGCCATCCTCTACTGCTCTCCTGGGCCACAGCAGAGAGCTGGACTGGAAGGGGAGCTACTGGCACTAGAACCTGGTGCCCATATGAGATGCTGGTGCCCCAAGCGGAGGATTAACCAAGTGAGCCACGGTGCAGGCCTACACAGACTCTTATGACACTTAGTGTGGCTCAAACAAAATTCAAAGGCCTCAGAACCAGGGATGTCAATGGAGTAAGTCTCAGTTATAGGGCCAAAGCCTCAGTTCTAACAAGGGGGAGCTGCTTGTGTTAAGTCCTGCCAACCAAAGAACAATGAGCCAGGAGTTGTCATGGATGTCCAAAGCAGGAGACAAACACACCAAAGATATGAGAAAGAGAGAGAGAGAGAGAGAGAGAGAGAGAGAGAGAGAGAGAGAGAGAGATATTAATTTTCTCTGGGCTCACAGCCACTGATGGTATTCATTCACATTAAGGGCAAATTTTCCCCACTGGGGTTCGCTAGTATTCACATACTAATCTCTTGAAAACACCCTCATAGACACATGCAAATAATGTGTTCCTGGCTTTCTAAGTATAAACATTTTGATTACGAAACAAAGGAATAAAGATTTTTTTCTGCTCTAATATTTTTATGTATTTAACTATTGGAACATTTCCCACTTTCACCCAGTTATCCTATGCCACTTCTCACTGTTAATCTTTCTTAAATAAATCATTTCTAACCTTGCCTTTTTATTTGCATTCTTTCACATTCATATAATGGTAAGTAAATATGAAACAGATAAAATCAGATAAAAATTTAAAGTTAAATAAAGAAATGCATAATAATTGTGGAACAAAAAGAGAAAATTAGAAAAGAAAGAAAGCGAGAAAGAGGGAATTTGATATCAAAGAAAAATTTTAAATGGATCACTGAAACATTAATGAATGAAAGAGAAGAGACCCAGGAAAACAAGCAGCCATGCAGAGTGAAAGGCTGACAGGCAGCATTTAACACTGTCAACTCACTTAACTACTGGGATCCTGCTTCCAAGAAGATGCAAGTTTAGGCTGGGTTTCAAAGATGGAACTTCTATTTTTGTGTTCTATATTTCAGAAAACCAGCACAGGTATAAATTAGAGTGATTGAGGTGTTTGAATTATAGTTTATTTACATTTACTAATTATACTTTCAGAAAACTGAATATGTAAGCATGAATACTTAAAAACATAGAACTAATTATTGTAAGATATCTTGCCACAGTGGTATTAGGAAATATAATTAGTCTGAGGGTAGGCATTTGGCCTTGTCGTTAAGATGCCTGCTTCTAAAATGAGAGTGCCTGGGTTTGATGCACACCACTGGTCCCTGACACCAAATTTCAGCTGATACAAATCGTGGGATGCAGTGGTGATGACTCTAGTAATTGTGTCCTGCAATCCATACCAGAGCCTGGATTGTGTTCTTGGCCTCTGGCTTTGGCCTCAACTCAGCCATAGCAATTGTGGGCTTTTGGGTTATGAACCAGTATATGGCAACTCTCTTTCTCTCTCTCTCTCTCAAATAAATCATTAAAATAAGAAAATTCTAAAAAAATTAAGAATTGCCAATTTCTGGAAAAGACCCGGGAGGCACAGACAGTCAAAGCCAAAATCAACTATTGGGATTGCATCAAATTGAGAAGTTTCTGTACTGCAAAAGAAACAGTCAGGAGAGTGAAGAGACAACCGACAGAATGGGAAAAAATATTTGCAAACTATGCAACAGACAAAGGGTTAATAACCAGAATCTACAAAGAGATCAAGAAACTCCACAAAAACAAAACCAACAACCCACTTAAGAGATGGGCCAAGGACCTCAATAGACATTTTTCAAAAGAGGAAATCCAAATGACCAACAGGCACATGAAAAAATGTTCAAGGTCACTAGCAATCAGGGAAATGCAAATCAAAAGCACAATGAGGTTTCATCTCACCCCGGTTAGAATGGCTCACATGCAGAAATCTACCAACAACAGATGCTGGCGAGGATGTGGGGAAAAAGGGACACTAACCCACTGTTGGTGGGAATGCAAACTGGTCAAGCCACTATGGAAGTCAGTCTGGAGATTCCTCAGAAACCTGAAGATAACCCTACCGTTCGACCCAGCCATCCCACTCCTTGGAATTTACCCAAAGGAATTTAAATTGGCAAACAAAAAAGCACCCTAATGTTTATTGCAGCTCAATTCACAATAGCTAAGACCTGGAACCAACCTAAATGCCCATCAACGGTAGACTGGATAAAGAAATTATGGGATATGTACTCTTTAGAATACTATACCGCAGTAAGAAACAACGAAATCCAGTCATTTGCAACAAAATGGAGGAATCTGGAACACATCATGCTGAGTGAAATAAGCCAGTCCCAAAGGGACAAATACCATATGTTCTCCCTGATCGGTGACAACTGACTGAACACCAAGAGGGAAACCTGTTGGAGTGAGGTGGACACTATGGGAAATGGTGGCTTGATCAGCATAGCCCTGACTGTTAATGAACAACTAAATACATTATCCCTCTTAGTAGTTTTTTTATCTGTTCTACTTAATATGACTGGTTTAGATCTGTAATTGATGCACAGTTATTCTTAAGTGTTAAAAATTAACTGAAATGTGATCCCTGTTGAACATGGTGGTGGGAATGGGAGAGGGAAGAGATGTATAATTTGGGACATGCTCAGGCTGACTTGCCCCAAGTGGTGGAGTTGGAAGCATACCAGGGGATTCCAATTCAATCCCATCGAGGTGGCATGTACCAATGCCATCTCACTGTTTCAGGTGATCAGTTTCAGTTCACAGTTGGTCATGGTGAAGGGACTGGGAGTCAAAGGGAGCACATAAACAAGTCTAGTACCTGCTAACGCTAACTGATGGAGTAAATAAAGGGGAGAGTGATCCAACATGGGAAGTGAGATACTCAGCAGACTCATAGAATGGCAGATGTCCTAAATAGCACTCTGGCCTCAGAATCAGCCCTAAAGGCATTCGGAGCTGGCTGAAAAGCTCATGAGAGTATTTCAGGCATGGAAAGCCAAGACACTCTGGCAAAAGATCTCTGCGAGTGAGATCCCAGTGGAAAGAACAGGTCATCAAAGAAGGAGGTACCTTTCTCTGAAGGGAGGAGAGAACCTCCACTTTGACTATGACCTTGTCTAAACAAGATAAGAGTCGGAGAACTCAGAGGGCTTCCATAGCCTTGGCAACTCATGACTGGAGCATAGGGAGATTACTGATGCCATAGACAGGAGTGTCAATTTGTTAAGTCAACAACAGGAGTCACTGTGCACTTACTCCTCATGTAGGATCTCTATCCTTAATGTGCTGTACATTGAAATTTAATGCTATAACGAGTACTCAAACAATATATTTCACTTTGTGTTTCTATGGGGGTGCAAACTGTTGAAATCCTTACTTAATGCATACTAAACTGATCCTCTGTAAAAAAAAAAAAAAAAAAAAAAAAAAAAAGAAATTATCAATTCCCAATTTGACTCTCACTGGGATTAAACATGACAATAGGTCTGCTCTGATTTCATCATCATTTAAAAAAAATCATCTATTATTTTTCACTTTATGTTTCTGTGTGGGAGCAAACTGTTGAAATCCATACTTAATGTATACTAAGCTGATCTTCTGTATATTAAGATAATCGAAAATGAATCTTGATGTGAATGGAAGGGGAGAGGGAGTGGGAAAGGGGAGGGTTGTGGGTGGGAGGGACGGTATGGGGGGGAAGCCATTGTAATCCATAAGTCGTACTTTGGAAATTTATATGCATTAAATAAAAGTTTAAAAAAAAAAAAAAGAATTGCCAATTTGTATTTTTTACTTTTTAGGATCAGGAATCTGTATCTAGTCCATTTTCTCCGATGTTGGGGACCCAAATGTCCTTGTGTTTTATAATTGAGAACATTTAAGTACAAGTGTGAGGCTGTTCAAATTTAAAGTTAAACTTAGAGTCATTTATACCATGATAATTATACTTTACTACATTTTCCTTCTTTGTTATTGCTGAATTTAACACTCAATTCATGGTGGAAATACCATATACACACACTTACAATCAAATCTACCCATTTACCAATATAGTATTTGCTGGTTCTGTTTTCCAGCTCTGGTTGCATTGTTGATAAATCTCTCATTAATGCTTCTATCGCTGATCCTCCAAACTGCATTTGTTTCTCTACCCTATAGATACTTCAAAACTAGAATTAAGTAAACAACTGTGTAATTATTTATTTCATCCCCATCTTTTTCACTGGGGCCAGCTTGTTTCTTTGGGAGGGTAACGCCTGGTACCATGTTTGTCTGATGCTGTATCCCAGTATCTAGTACAGGGCAAAGGTAGGAGCTTCAGGGCCTGGAAAATGCTGATTGTGCAAGCACCACCACATTTGGTTCACTTTTTCAGGTATTGCTGTGCTTGCTGACGTTTCCTTATCACCTGGCACTTTGCCTCCACTCTAGAGAACTCTACTGCTGATGCACTGAGGCCTGAGTGCCAAATAGATGCTTTGTTCTCAGGAGTTCTTCAGGGTCTGAAGGAATTAATTCTGCTTTCCTCACCAAAGTGAAAATAGTGCCTTTCAGCCCTTTTAAATTACATTTGTACCTTGAATGTCTTTTAGCAAAAAAAAAAAAAAAAAAATAGCTTTTTCAAACCTTACAACACAATTCTACCTAGGACTCAAATCAGAACTCTTTGAAAAAGAGAAAATATGTTAATATTCATTCATGTGAGTGTTCTCCAGATGAAGGTAGCACTGTATGTGAAAACAAATGTATGTGATGGATATAGACTTTTTGTTTAACATTGCTTCTGCATTTAGGTTAGAAAGATTTTTTTCCTTCACCATAGAATTCTGTGGCTTCCTCCTCTTCTCTCTCCTTCCTTTTAGCTTACCCCAGATGTCTGAATCTACTTTGTACACATCTTATATTTAGACTTAAATCACATATTGCTATGTCTTCCAAGGGCAGAGGAGAGAGCACACCAGGGTATTTTACCCATTTTGTGTGGCCTGTCAATTCATCTTCTGTAAACAGTTTAATGGCTATGCCATCCTTCCAGTTTATTAGATGTTACTTGAAATTGATTTGACTTCAACATCTGTATTACAATTGTAAAAATATGTAGTGGTGCATTCCATCTTAAAGTTTCTAACAGCCAAGAATTGAAAATCATTATTATCACCATTCTTAATCCAAACTAGGAATTGCTCAACCCTTATCACACTTAACAAGCCTAAGAAACTGTCTTGAGCTGGTCACAAATTAAATGATGAGAAAGACCCTCAGCTAACTCACTTCTCAAGTTTGTATTCAATTATCAAATACAAATCTTATTTTGGTAATTATATTCATACTACATAATATTCATTATATATTTTCATATGTAAAAATATATGGGAATAAATAAATCCACCTATTCAAATCTGCTAACATTTTTCTATTTTCTTCATATTCTTTACGTACATGCTTTCTTTTATATGAATAAAATATATTGCTAGTTTTATTTTTATGTTAAAACATTTGTAATTATTCAGTTTTAAAAATGTCATTTTTATTTGAAAGGGAGAGAGACAGAGGAGGAAGAGTATAAGAGAAACAGACAGCAGACATCTATCTAACATCTGCTGGTTCCATCCCCAAATACCCACATGAAAAGCCGAGAGCTGAGACTCAACCAAGGCACTCTCATACATAATGTGAGTGTCCCGTGACATCTTACTCATTACACCAAATGCCCACTCCTTTTGTTTGTAAAATTAAAATCAATAATGTGCAGCAATCCCACAAACTTATAAATAACACATACATGTATAAAATGCATCACAGATATTTATTATATAATAATACAAATAATGCATATAGTCCTAGCTAACAATACCTCACTTGTATAGAGATCATTGTACATATCAGGCTTTGTTCTAAAAGTTCATGCATTATTTTACTCAATCCAGACCAAAATCTCTTGAGGTGGATTTTATTATTATTCTCATTTTGTAGACAAGAAAACTGAAAAACATGTATTTTAAATAATCTGAAATAAGTAGCAGAAATAGTGAACTTTGAGATGTAAGTCCAGGAGGATACATATTGGCCACTAGACACTTTTTTTTTTTTTTGGACAGGCAGAGTGGACAGTGAGAGAGAGGTCTTCCTTTGCCGTTGGTTCACCCTCCAGTGGCCGCTGCGGCCGGTGCACTGCGGCCGGCGCACCGCGCTGATCCGAAGCCAGGAACCAGGTGCTTCTCCTGGTCTCCCATGCGGGTGCAGGGCCCAAGCACTTGGGCCATCCTCCACTGCCCTCCCTGGCCACAGTAGAGAGCTGGCCCGGAAGAGGGGCAACCGGGACAGAATCCGGTGCCCTGACCGGGACTAGAACCTGGTGTGCTGGTGCCGCAAGGCAGAGGATTAGCCTAGTGAGCTGCTGCTCCGGCCCACTACACCCTCAAATACTGTGTCCTACAGTGTTCCCATAAATCTTTAAATGATAATCATTTTAGACTAGATTCTTAGAATGGGAATCACTGAGTCATGGTATTAATTGTATATGGAAGATGCTCCAGAAAGCAGAGTGTAGACTATCTTGATTCCAGGTTCAAATGTTAATTGTTAGGCAACAAAACAGCACTGCTAAACTATTATTTCTAGAATAAAAGTTTCAGGAGATAGTAATAAAATGTATGAAGATATTGGAATGAAGGAAGATGAATGATATGGACACAAATCCTAGAAAATGAGAAATGTCAAATTTTGAGAAGATGAAAAAAATATTTTAAAGATCATCTTTCTAATTTTGTTCTTTCCATACTCAACAGCCTGTTCCTGCCAGCATCATACAAGTAAAACATCAGCTTCACAACTCTTTTCTTATTTGAAGCCAGAAAGAAAATAGAAAAATAGAAAGTAAAAGACAAAACAAAAATAGAAAATGAAAATTAGGAGATGCTTAATACAAAGACAAAAGACACGTAATTAAATTATAATTGTCATTTTAAATAAAGATGTTTCTTCTTCTTTTTTAAATGTCCACATGTTCCCCTCAGTGATGTTCACTGTAATAGAGAAACACAGAAATAAGAGCTTTTCCTCATAAAATTGAGAATAAAATAGTCAACCCTATGTGTCCATCATGGATTGCTTCCAGGGCAACCACTGATATCAGAATCTACAGATGCTCAAGTGTTTGATATAAGTTAATGGCATAGAATTTTAATATAACTTAATATTCATTTGTACTTTATTTGACTTACTTATAATGAAGAATTCAATATAAATACAGCTATATAGTTTTGTTTAGGAAATAATGACATGAAAATTGTCCATACATGTTCATCAATGGTGCATATTTTTTAAAAATTCATTCTGTGTTTGATAAAATCTGCAGATGTAGAACCGCGGGTGTAGAGGACTGACTGCCTGTTTTAGAAGTATCCCCATGCTCTAAAGAAATCAGACCAAGAAAACCCTTCGTATGTAAATTTTGGATACAGTAATAAAAGAGATAGCTAAATCTAGATCATTCGTCATGAGAAAGGTCCGGCACTAACTTATTCCACAACTTGGGTGCATAGCCCCTCTGTGGAAACTGTGAATAGAAAACTTTGTATTAATTTGTTGACACTTTCAGCAGATGTAAAGCCTAGTTTCTTTTATTAAGTGTTTGACATGCTACTAATTCGACAAAAACTATTTAGTTAATTGAATGTTTTGGGTAATTTCATTTTCTTGGCAGTAGATCGCCAGTTCTGTACCTTCAAGAGCCACTTGGGAAGGGCAATGAGACCCTGACACAATAAGCCTGAAGACTATGAGGCCAGGAGTCCATTGTGTGGCTGCCATGGGGCTTCTATTTGCAATGGTGAGCAGAAGAACAAAGCTAAAAGTCTCAGAAAAGCTGTGTTGGAGGCAAAGACAGAAAAGAATGAGGTTTCAGGGAAGAAGAGGTACTTTGGAAAATTATGAACACTTTTAAAGGACGATTTTGTAAGTTCTGCTGTGGGAGATGTAATAAGAGTGCTTTTCTTCATGACCTTATGGAAGCTGTAGGAAAATAACTGCCCCTTTTTAATATATGTTGAACTGAATCTGGTCTTGGAGTTGTTTTGAAGTGCAAAGCTCACTTTCAAGTTGAGGGTATAGAAAGCAGAGAAACTTACCAGGGCCAGTCACATCTGAGTTATATAAGTTTCATAGTTTAGTTTATGTCCTTGCTGTCAAAGACCAGGATTTCCACTGCAGCCATAGTACAGACTAAATATTAAAACTTTGCAGTTTTCCAGGGTAGATTTACAAAAACTAATTAGAGCTATTTTTATAAGAATAATGGCGTGCTTGCTGTATCATAGTATTAATTTTGACTTATTGAATTCCTTCAGACTTTTTAAAATATTGATTTCCTATAGTATATTATTTCAAAAAGCTATAATAATTTTATGTACTCTTACAAATTCAGAATGTTGAAATTGTTTCCTTTCATAAAAAATCTAATATGTCTAATTTAATTTAAAATGTTTCATTTCTTAGTTTGCCATCCTTGAGATGTATTTAAAATTTCATTTTTAACAGTTCAGACAGATACTTTCTGATTCTCCAAATATAAGGACATAACTTTTAAAAATCATATTCACACTCTCAGCACTATAGTGTATTTTTACATCTATTTTATAAGTAATGAGAATCATAAATTTGATCTTAACCAAAAAGATTTAATTGATATTTTTGCAGGAGTCTTCCAGTATTTCTTTTATCCTTGAAAAAGTAGAAGTGTCTCGCATTACTATAAAACAGTGAGAATGGCATATCAAGTGAAACTTTACAGTTGTGCCAAAAAAATCAATTAGATCATAATTCAATTATTGAAATTTTTCAAGAAACAGGCAATGATCTCACATGCTTCTGAATTATTAGGGAAAAATGAAGACTGAGAGCTGAACTCCCATGCTGGTGACCTTGATAAAACATGCTTCACTGGAATAGGAGGAGACAACCCATTTGAAGAAAATTAAAACATTAACTGGATGAGGAGGTAGTTTGTAGAGATAGCATGATGAGGAGTTTTCCATACTCCTAAAAAGCAACAGAGAAAGAAGTTGATAATTGTAGGAATCTGTGGGATAAAAAGAAAGTGTTCATTAAGATGAATTGCACTAAAAATGATTATTTTATAATGAGCAAGACAGGTGACATTCATCTTGAAAATAGGTTGTTCCAGTCACTTCTATTATATGAATCAGTTTTAATGACTTATGTTGATATTGCCTGATTGTTATCTCTGTTGATGGAAATAATCTAATGGAGAAAGAAAATTCAGTCATAGAAGTTAGAAGAGTTAATTATAGCATCAAAGTCCCAGAATAGATATGAGGCTAGTGCAGAACTTGAAATGCTGGACTTTAATAAGAGTATGGCCAGGTCAATCACTTCATCAACAGGGAAGGCAAGTAAAGGACATAGATACACAGGTAAATAGACCTTAGGTGACAGGAATTTGAGGGAGTTCTGTTTGATGACTTTCTGTATTTAATGTGAGAAATAAGATAGACAATATCATTAGATGATTACAGAGCAGCAGTTCTGGAGATTTAAAGATGGAGTGGAAAGCTAAAGAAGAAGCAGTGTCATCATGAATAACTCAGTTTCTGTTAGAACAAGAAAAAAGAAGATTTCAAAGTAGAGGTGTGCATGTGGGATTTTATGATGACAGATTTTGAGTTACAAAAGATCAGTGGAAAGCTTTGGGATATGGATTGTCAACCTTGGTTAGATGAAGTTAATCTAAATCTTAAAGGACTGACTCTCAAGTTACCAGGTTTTTCTATAAACTCTTCATGCAGTTATAATGAGCAGCCAGAGCTAAGACCTGGTTTACAGACTAGAGATGGCATTGAAGTAGATTAGGTGATGGCAGAGAAAGAGGGACTGGCCTGTGGAACACACTCCTCTTGATGTGTGAGAAATTGACAGTGAAGTAACTAACAAACTAATGGTTGTTCCTTATGAACTCCCCATTCAATTTCAACATTCATCTAAGTGTTAGAATTAAGGTAACCATGTTCTCTTCATTTAGAAGTTTCCATTTTGTAAATAAATGAAAACACATGGGAAACCCAATAGTTTCATACTCTTATAAATATATTTCTTATAAAAGCCATTATCTTTTCAGTAGATACTTGATAAATGTAATCTATATATTTTATAATTTTAAAAAAAATCTAACATTTTATCAAATTAGACTTAAGAAAATATGTATTATGTCCAATAATAGTATTTGTTTTCTAATTAGATCTTTCTCAAAAATCTGTCTTTGAATCCGATCCTCATCAACTTCAGTTGACTACTCAATGTGAGACAGAAGCAGCAGTTCAGATGTCTCCCCAGTCAGAGGACAAATCAAACAGCTGCGTACTGGGAACTTGGGATTCCCTAACATCTGTCCTAAATTTCTAGGAGTTAAATTATCTTTACTGTTGTTGTTAAGGTTTTGCTTTGCATTTTGAAAGTTAACTTCTTCTGCTGGCGCCGCTGCTCACTAGGCTAATCCTCTGCCTGTGGCGCCGGCACCCCGGGGTTGTAGCCCCGGTTGGGATGCTGGATTCTGTCCCGGTTGCTCCTCTTCCAGTCCAGAGAGCTGTGGCCTGAGATTGCAGTGGAGGATGGCCCAGGTCCTTGGGCCCTGCACCTGCATGGGAGACCGGGGGGTGGGGGTTGGGGGAAGCACCTGGCTCTTGGCTTCAGATTGGCACAACGCGCTGGCCACAACACGCTGGCCCTAGCAGCCACCTGAGGGGTGAACCAACGGAAAAAAGGAAGACCTTTGTCTCTGTCTCTGGCTCTCTCTCTCACTAACTCTGCCTGTCAAAAAAAAAAAAAAAAGTTAGCTTCTTCCAGCCTTCTTTCTTTTCAATCTCCTCTTCCCTAATTCCCCTTCATCTACTTACCTCCCTCCCACCTTCTTTCTCTCCATACCTCTCACTAATTCCTTCCTTCCTCTCCTCCTTCCTTTCTTCCTTCTCTATGATCCTCTCCTAATTCCGTTCCTTGTCTTCTTTCTCCTTCCTTCCTTCCTTCCTTCCTCCCTTCCTTCCTTCCTTCCTTCCTTATTTTTTTCCTTTTCTTCATTTGCTCCCACACAATTCATCTAGGTGAGACATGGGATGACCAACGCTGTAGGTAAGCATAATCATCATACTTCACACCCTCAGCTATTTAGTATTCCTTCCACAAGATGCAATCTTCATGTTTTGTGGCATTTCATTTTGTCCATTGTATCCTTACTAGAACATTATCTTGATATTCAGCATCTACTCAACATAAAAATTATTTAAATAAATCGAGGAATGTATATCTACCTCTGATTTTGCTTTAGAAGCAGTCTTTAGAAAGGATAGCGACACTTTCCCCTAGTCAAACCAATGTTGCTTTAATCCTTAAAAGTTTTTAATTTTTTTATTGACTTAATTTGAACTTTCAAAAATATTTTATTTTATTTGAAAGACAGGTAGGAAGGGGACAGAGGGAGAGGGAGAGAGAGATCCCATTTGCTTTTGTACTCCTCAAATGGCTGCAACACCAGACTAAAGCCGTAAGCCAGGAATTCAAGCTGGGTTTCCAATATGGGTGACAGGGACCCAAATATTTTAGCTGTCATCCATTGCTTCCCAGGTTCACATTAACATGATGCTAGAATCATAAACTGATCCAGGAATTGAATCTGGCACTCAGTTAAGCTATGCCTATAACATCTAGAGCTTGGCTAGGTCAAGGTCAGAACCAGGAACTCAATCTGGTTCTTCCTCATAGGTTACAAGGACCCAACTACTTGAGCCATCACCTGCTGCCTCTCAAGGTACTCTTTAGTAGAAACTGGCATCAGCAGTACAACTGGACTTACACTGAGACCTCCAATGCTGGGATTCAGATATCCCAAGTGATATATTGACTGCTAGCCCAACACCTATCCTTGGTTGAACTTTTTAAAAGTACTTTTTTTTGCAAAGACAATATTACCTATTTAATACTTATCTTTATTTAGAAAATGTCATTTTTATCAAAGTATATTATTTGTGTTAATATTTTATTATTGTTTTAAAACAAAGTCCAAAGTAAATATTTGAAATATTTTCCCAGCTTTATTTTCAAATATAGAAAGCATCAGTAGACAGAACTCACATACACAAATGCTTTTTGAGGTACTTCGTCATTTTTGAGGGTATAAAGGAATCCTGGGGCCACAACTGTTGGTTCTAGAGAATAATTGACAGAGTTGGAGGGGACATCAAAAAGCATAAGATCCTTTCTTGTCATCTGCAGCTTGAAAACTGATTCCCAAAGAGATAGGGTAACTTACCTGATGTTATGGTTAGCTACTTCTGTGCTATAAACCACCCTAAAACTCAGTGTAAAATACAGCATTCATTCATTTTGTTTTCGAATCTGAATTTTGGAATGAGCTTCGAGGGAATTGACCTTGACTGCATGTGATGTCTGGGGCTTCCTCTGAGCTGACTCAAACCTCTGAGAGCTGGGACAACTGGGACTTGTTGGGTGTCTCTCTGTGTCTCCTCTAGTGGCTGCTTGGGCTCTCAGAGTGAGTCTTGCAAAAAGCTGCAGGGAACACAGAAGGACTTCCTATGACCTGGCTTTGGCAGCAGCACAGCTTCTTCTGTATTTGGGGGATCGAGTCAGTGAGATCAGCCCAGATTCAAGGGGAGGAAAGCTTGACTCCATCTCTCAGCTGGAAGAACATCGAAGAATCTGCCACTGCCTTATATTTGTCGTATGTGAGGTACTAGTATTAGCATTGGAAGAGCAGATTCTTAGTGTGTGTGTGACAACTTTGAGAGAGTTGCTGAAAGGATGATAAAAAGAGAGAATAAAGTGTGAGACATTGCGTGAATGAAGGACAACTCATGGGGCAGGTAATTGTCCTAGTGTTTAAGACACCTGCATTACTTATTGGAATTCTTGGATTTGATGTCCAGTTTCACTCCTGCTTCCACCACCCCAATAATATGGATCCTGGGAGACAGCAGTGACAGTTCAAGTGATTGACTTCCTGCCATCTATGTGGGAGACTTGGATTGAGTTCCTGGCTCCTGGTTTTGATCTCAGCTTAAGTCCAGTTGCTGTGGGCATTTGAAGAGTAATCCAGCATATGGGAGTGATTCATTTCTCTCTCTCTCTCTTTTTCTCTCTCTCTCTCTCTTTCCCCACCCTTTCCTGTCAATTCCCCTTATCTATTAATTAATTCATTGATTTTAAATTTTATTTAAGGTATACAAACTTCATGCATTTCATATATATAAATTGAGGAACATGGTCATTCTTTCCACTCTAGCCTCTTTCCACCCATACTCCCACTCTCTTCCTTTGTAATATACACTCAATACTTCCAGCAAACATAGAGTTAAATGTGTCCTTTCTAGATATGCATTAACTTCCATGCCAATGAAGCCCTATTTCAGTAAATTGCTTTCTCTATTGTGCGAGTTGGCAGCCCTCACACTTAAAACAAATTAATGCTACTCTTAAGAGGTAGAGCAATATTTTTCACTGTTAGTCAGACACATGCATCATTGGTCTGAACATCTTCCTGTATAGAGACTGGTTATAAATTATGACAATTTCTTGCAAAATAAAATGAAGTAGGCAATAAGAGGGTATTGCTTCTGCAACAAGCTTCCATGGGACATTTCTTCACTATATCTAGACCAGGCCATCCCAGTTCCAAATGACTACATTTAAAATAGCTGAAAATAAAAGTAAAATGGAGACAAACTTCCAATTTTGAAACTACCTAATTTTCACAAGGTGGATAACAGCCAAACCTTAGGTCCCAGCACTGATATGGTAGGCCAAATCAGTAAGGTTTCTAACACTGCCATTCATGTTGGGCCCATGCTTTGGTGTTTGAGCCTAAGTCCCTGTGTATTTGTAGACATAGCCAAGGAGAAATAGAGAATATTCTAAGCAGATAGCAGCCTTGTAATAAAATGCCACATGTCACAAGTAAAGCAAAAGTGCATCCCTCATCTGTCCTTGAAATACATTAATATAGCACAAAGTTAGAAAACTTAGAAGAGTCACTTTGATTTTGAACCCAGGAGAATTTCACCAAGGCCTTGGCCATAGTAATATTTTTTTCTGAGGCAGAAGTACTATATTGAAAAACATTTTATCTTTTTTTTTCAGCAACGAGGAAAGCATTAAGGATTAAGAGTGTTATAATCATGTGCCTTTTGGCCAAAATTTTATTATTGATGAGTAATGGTAAAATTCTAACACTCTACAATCAATTTCCAAAGTCACAAAATAATTGAAAAGAATTAAACTTTCATAATTGATAATCGTAACAAGGATTAACAAAGTTCTGAAAGTCAAGCTTCACATGATTTTTAAAAGGCAATTTGTGCATACTTAGTTCTTTGTCTAATTGTAAACAACATCAATCTATGTACAAGAAAAATCTGAGCAAAATCAGTACCATCTGTGTTTAGTCTTTAGAAGACTGTCTTATCTTTATATTTAATTCAATTTTACAACCTCAAAGATTATTCATAATGAATTTTAGCTTTGATGCATTCTTTGGAATTGTGCACCTGTGATGCTTCATAAATTTATGCACAGTAACAACACTTAGCATTTATATGAAGCTTTTCATCTTCAAAGTACATTATACACATTAGGAAATCCATCATCTCAATACCCATATGAGGAAAATAAATATTGTTATCTCCATTTTACAGATAGTGAAACTGAAAAAGGTGAGTCACCCACACAGGTAATTAGAAGAGGCTTTAGCTTGAGTGTGGTGTGATTATAAAATATTTATACTCTATTTTAAAATTTATAAAACATGGCACACTAAATTATTATCCTGAAAATTCATTTTGCCTGAATCCCTATGCTTGCCTCAAATGTATACATATGGTCTCAAAATATATAGAAGTTTTATTTGTAAATTAAAAATAATTTATCTGGCTGGCGCCATGCCTCAATAGGCTAATCCTCCACCTTGCGCCACCAGCACACCGGGTTCTAGTCCCGGTCGGGGCCCTGGATTCTGTCCCGGTTGCCCCTCTTCCAGGCCAGCTCTCTGCCATGGCCCGGGAGTGCGGTGGAGGATGGCCCAAGTGCTTGGTCCCTGCACCCACATGGGAGACCAGGAGAAGCACCTGGCTCCTGGCTTCAGATCAGCGCGATGCGCCAGCTGCAGTGCACTGGCCGTGGCAGTCATTGGAGAGTGAACCAACGGCAAAAGGAAGACCTTTCTCTCTCTCTATGTCTCTCTCTCTCTCTCACTGTCCACTCTGCCTGTCAAAAAAAAAATTTATCTGTATCTATCCTCAGTTTTCTCATAGTTTCTAATAAATTTCTAAGCTGTAAAAAGAAAAAATAGAACTCATGGTAATAGGATTGACTTATATCTTACTTTGTGCATTTGCCTACCAAATTGTTAAACTACTGTCAAACATTTTCTTCCTGACATATTTTTGTAGGAAACTGAGGACTCTTTATATTTTAAGAGTTTATCTACTGACACCTATTTAGAATGCAATCATTTATGTGAGTAACTTCAACATGTAGGGCACTGTATAACTACTTATCTGCTCTGTTGTAGTCTGAATGTTATTTAAAGTGTATAAATACAGCTGCTTCCCCATCATGTTTGCTTATCCAAATGTGTTGCTTATATTTGTGGTGATGCTAAATTCACTGTCTGACACTAATGTATGGATTTACCTATGATTCCATGACCTGCTGAAATGACTGTTTTCAGAAACACGTCTTTAGAACCCAAATTAAGTTGCAAGAGAAGATCATCAACATACTAAGAACTGATTCCAATACAGAGATTTGGTGTGCTGGTTTTATCTCTTTCTAATATAGCAAACAACACTTGAAGGAAATGAGGTAAACAGGACTGGACAGGAGGAGGAGAAGCTAATTCATAATGCACTAACAATAGAGACCAAGTGTGGGGTATTTGTATATGAGTTTGTCCGTTAGAGTTATTCCAAATTAAGTCAAAGGAACTATGCTTGTATACATTCAAAACAAATCAGTCATCAGATCTGCGTTTCTGTGAATTTGTAGCATTATCTGGATAAGGAAGATCTCTTCAGCCAGAGGGAAATACCCAGAAAGAGAATGATACTGAGCCATAGCAGGCAATGCTAATGATTCTGAAGTGGAGTCTGGATAATTGATAAAAGCATCCACTACAATAAAGCACTGGGTATCAGGGTAAGATGACATCTCTGCTCTGACTCTGAAACCCAGTACAGAGAAAAACCTGGGCTCAGTAGAACTCTCACCATGCCATTGTTAAATGCAGCCCTTAAGGTTGTTTATAGAAGAAGCACTCCCAAACTGAAGATGAAGTCTGAAGGGATCCAGGGGAATGGGAACTCAGAATATTTATAGCAGAGAAAGGAGTACTTTTTTTCTGTGAATAATTGCTACTTAATACCTCTCTTTGGCTCATTAGGAACATATAGTCAATGTAGAGGCCAGAAGAACCAGAGTTGAGACTTTGGTCCCAAAGGGCTGAAACTGTAATAAGTTGCCTACAGAATAGTGCCTTGAGAAAAAACTCCCAAAAATATAAGGCTGAGCCAAATATAAGAACCTTGTATTGTCATAGCAAAAGCAAATTAAAAAGTTGAAGTCCTGGTGATAGGACAAAATAAATCAATTCAGGAGCTGAAGATAACTAAAATTGAACCAGAACAAGTTGGAAAGAACAGAGGATAGTCTTGGAAAACTGTCAAATTTTCGGAGTGTCTTTAGACTATCCTTTTGGACATTATCTATAGGTTGTGATATAGAGGTAGAACGGAAGATCATGGGATGAATTCTTAGGGAAAAGAACCGCTATGTCTAAAAACAGGCCCATTCTTGCTGAATAGTCATCAGAATTTAAGATTCAACCAGCAAAAATACAATGCTAATGATATGAAGAAAGTCATGTGTAAGCATTTGAATTAAAGAACTATACAGAAGGAGAAGTGACGTTAAGAGCCATCTTGCTGTCAGTATGGAACATTTTTCTTCTGTCATCAAGAAATCCATGGACAAGAAAGGTGCTTGGGTAAAATAAGGTCAGAGAGCTTTGTTCCTTTATCTCCTAAAAGAAGCAGAACATCCACATCCTTTTAATAAGCCTTCTGCCAATTTTCAAGCAGAATTTTGACCATGAGGTCAGCAGAGAGATTTCTGCATTTGATTTTTTCAAAAATGTTAGACCTTTTAAATTGCTTTGATAGAGAATGTGCTCTGAAGCTTAGTACAAAGAAAGCAATTGCCCACAGAAATCTTGAACTAAAGCATCAGTTACAAGAGTGTGTAAATGAGCTGTTGGTGGTTAAAGAGGTCGTTCCATTGGAAGAACTCATAGACTCTTACAGGGCTCACGGAATTTACTAAAGTGGGGGAATATTCAGTCACTAGCTCCCTTAAATTGAAACTTATTTTATTCAGTGCATCTGACCTCTGAGTTTGACAATGACTGTAAGTTCAAGTTTAAAGTGTTATCTTTAACGTAAAGTATAAGGCATATGGGTGTTACAGAACTGCACTCTCTCTCTGGTGTCATGCTCTGGGGAGAGTTCACTACCCTCAGGATCTTTCATCTGCGAGTCACAGTTCCTGGCAAAGGCAACTTCAGAGTCACCCTCATTACAGGTGGGCTGTGAAGTCAATGTGTGTTCTTTGCTGAGGTTTTAGTGAATAGGTACTCTGTGGTTAGAGGTCCTAGAACAGTTTGCTAACATAGAAATGAATAACAATAATTCATTTGATTCCAGCCTAGTTCATTATTTGTTCTGTAACATGAAAAGTTTAGGTGAGATGTAAATGATGGTCATACGTGCCACATAGGTATAGAGGAATAGAGAAAAAATCCCAGAGCAGGAATTTGAAAAACTGAGTTAAAGCCAGAGCTCTACCTTTAGCAATAAGGATGATGGTTTAAAAATTATTTAGTTCTTTGATGCCCAATTCCTCCATTATTAAAATCATCTGATAAAACCATATATACCTATGGGTAAATTCCATTTCCTGACAATTACATTTTACTTATGTTTTCCAATAATCAAAGCCAACTTGTAGAGATAATACTCAGAGAGAAAGAGTATTTTCAAGTCTTGAGAGACTCAAGGACGTCCAGCTATTTAACAGGGGACTGTATCTTGGTTGTTCAGATAGTATAAGAACTGAAATATAGCTAAAGGCTATAAAGCACCCACATAAATAATCTGGAATATTTAAATGTCATTCTCTATGCATTTTATCTTTACTGTATTACTTATCTGTGTTAATGGCAATGAAGCTCCAATTGTATTTTGCAAAATCACTAATAATTCTTGAGATGAATTCAAGATCTTAGAACACATAAACTTCTTAGATAATGAGTTAGGGCTCTTTTAATTTAAAAGATGGATCACATAAACAAGAATAGTGTCTGCAAATACTAGCTGATAGAATAAAAAAGGGAGAGAACGATCCAACATGGGAAGTGAGATACACAGCAGACCCATAGAATGGCAGATGTCCTAAACAGCACTCTGGCCTCAGAATCAGCCCTTAAGGCATGTGGATCCGGCTGAAAAGCCCATGAGAGTATTTCAGGCATGGAAAGCCAAGACACTCTGGCGGGGGGGGGGGGGGGGGACCTAAATGAAAGATCTCTGTGAGTGAGATCCCAATGGAAAGAACAGGTCCTCAAAGAAGGAGGTACCTTTCTCTGAAGGGAGGAGAGAACTTCCACTTTGACTATGACCTTGGCTAAATATGATCAGAGTCGGTGAACTCAGGGGGCTTCCATAGCCTTGGCAGCTCATGACAAGAGCCTAGGGTGATTACTGAGGCCATAAACAAGAGTGTCAATTTGTTAAGTCAACAACAGGAGTCACTGTGCACTTACTCCTCATGTAGGATCTTTGTCCTTAGTGTGCTGTACATTGAGATTTAATGCTATAAGTAGTACTCAAACAGTATTTTTCACTTTATGTTTCTGTGTGAGAGCAAACTGTTGAAATCTTTACTTAATGTATGCTAAACTGATCTTCTGTATATAAAGAGAATCGAAAATGAATGTTGATGTGAATGGAAGGGGAGAGGGAGTGGATAAGGGGAAGGTTGTGGGTGGGAGGGACGTTATGGGGGGGGGGAAGCCACTGTAATCCATAAGCTGTACTTTGGAAATTTATATACATTAAATTAGTTAAAAATAATAATAAAAAAAGAAACCTAGGATACAAATTTTTTAACATTTTTTTAATTTAAAAGACTTACAAACTTTAAAATACTTTTTTAAAAGACTTAGATAGACAGAGAGGTTTCTATCTCCTGATATACTCCTGATACACAGGAGTCACTGTGCACTTACTTATGTAGCATCCCTGTCTTTAATATGTTATACTATGAGAATTAGTGGTAAAAATATTCTTCAAACAGTTCTTTATTCTTTGTGCATCTGTGTGGGTGAATCTGTTGAAATCTTTACTTATACTAAGTTGATCTTCTGTATATAAAGATAGTTAAAAATGAATCTTAATGAAGTATGGGATGGGAGAGGGAGTAGGAGATGGGATGGTTTGCGGGTAGGAGGGTGGTTATGGGGGGAAAACTGCTATAATCCAAAAGTTGTAGTTTCAAAATTTACATTTGTTAAATAAATTTTTTCTAAAAAAAAGCAAACAAATTTACACTGGTTTAACATGAGCAAACTCATTGGTTGACATGATTGAATAGTTTGGGTTGGCAAGACTGACTGCAGAGATTTTGATTATGTTACCACGGCCCTATCTTTTTGTAGGCTCTCTATTATGTGTAACTTTGATGACAAAAATGACCAAACGAGTTTAAGATTTACAGTTCTCAAGATTAGAAGCAATAAGAAAGAGCCCTTGTCCTCAAACACTTTTGACAAAAATTGCTTTGCATCTCATTTTCTGATTTCATCAATTGCCCATTTTCATGCCCACCAATATGGCCAAAGAATAGGCTGCTCAGATTTGTCAGACTTGACTTCCACACTCACCCCAGGAGCAAATGTGAAGTGTGACTTAAAGCACTTGGCCTGAGAGTCGGTGCTACAGCCGATGTGAACCCAAGGAACTTGGTCTATTTGTAACAAAGTATAAGGCAGATGAACGAACCAAGATGGCAATATTAGCACAAGGGTTTTATTTTAAAGGTCAGAAGGATTGAAAGAGCAGAGAAAAGCTCCTGCATAAGCAGCAGAGAGGGGATTCTTCACAGGAAGATCACATCAAAAGGAAATTATCTGGGGGTTTTATACCCATTGGAAAGTTTGTACAAGTCCTTTAAGAATTGTGTTTCTTTGTGTTGAGTTCATCCTGCCTGCTTATCTCTCATTTCTCCCATTTGGCTGTGACTGTTACAGGACAGAGCAACGTTCTACCCTGGGGCCTCTTTGGGGGAGCTGTTTGTCTTTACCGTACTCCTGAGACTAGCCACAGATAACACCAGCCACGTGGCCCTCCTGGAAGCCCTGGCAACAGTCTTTTACTTCTAATCAGCAAAATTCTTCATGTGTCTTCCATTATCACATTTCTAGCTCAGGCTGGTTTCCCAACTATGTTAAAATTTTTCACATTACTGGAGGGGCCCCTTTGTTCTCTTTACTTCATTACCATTGCCATTCTGACTGCTTTCATCAAGACAAGGGTGATTCTACGAGCAAGATCGGTGTACTGCTACAAGAGCATGTGATAATGGATTGCAAAACAAGGCATGCCTATCAAATCATAAACTTACTATGTTATAAAACTGTGGTTTTTTCATTGTTTGTTTAAAATTTATGATTATTGGCTGGTGCTGCGGCTCACTAGGCTAATCCTCCACTTGTGGCGCTGGCACCCTGGGTTCTAGTCCTGGTCAGGGTGCCGGATTCTGTCCCGGTTGCTCCTCTTCCAGTCCAGCTCTCTGCTGTGGCCCGGGAGTGCAGTGGAGGATGGCCCAGGTCCTTGGTCCCTGCACCCGCATGGGAGACCAGGAGGAAGCAGCTGGCTCCTGGCTTTGGATCAGCACAGCACGCCAGCTGCAATGCGCTGGCCATAGCGGCCACTTGGGGGGTGAGCCAATGGAAAAAGGAAGACCTTTCTCTCTGTCTCTCTCTCTCTCACTGTCTAACTCTGCCTGTAAAAAAAAAAAAATAAGTAAAAAATAAAAAAATAAATTATGATTATTTTCTCTATTGCCATTGCAAATCCAAACAATTATCAAAATTTGGCTGTGAGTGGATGAGCATTTACCTAGATGTTAAGAAGCTGGTTAAGATGCCTGCATCTGGGAACGGCACTGTGGCTCACTTGGTTAATCCTCCACCTGTGGCACTCGCATCCCATATGGGTGCCGGGTTCTAGTCCTGGTTGCTCCTTTTCCAGTCCAGCTCTCTGCTGTGGCCTGGAAAGGCAGTGGAGGATGGCCCAAGTGCATGGGCCTCTGTACCCACAAGGGAGACCAGGAAGAAGCACCTGGCTCCTGACTTCGGATCAGCACAGCGCCAGCTGTGGCAGCTATTTATGGAGTGAACCAATGGAAGGAAGACCTCTCTCTCTCTCTCTCTCTCTCTCTCTCTCTGTCTATAATTCTACCTGCCAAATAAAAAAAAAAAAAGCTTCCTGCACCCCAGTTGGAATGTTTGGGTTTATATCACAGCCCCAGCTTCTAATTCCATTTCATGCTAATGAAAATCCTAGGAGACAGGTGGGAATGGATCAAGTAGTTGGGTTCCTCCTATACATGTGGGAGAACTGGAATGAGTTCCCAGCTCCTAGCTATAGCATGACAGTCCCAGTCATTATGGACACTTGAAGACTGAATCAGTAATTTGGAATTCTCTCCTAAATAGATAGATAGATAGATAGATGTAGGTATACACACATATATACAGTTTTCAAATTAAAAAATTAACTGTTATATAATATATAGCAATCTGCACTGACACATAATAAAGTGATTTACTAGCATTACTGTAATGGATCAGCACAATGGTTTTTAGAAATAAGCAATTGTATTCAAGTAATGGATGCATCTGGAGACTATTATTCTTAGTGAAATAAGTCAGTCTCCCAAAGAGAAATATCATATTTTTTCTGATATATGGTAGCTAATAGAATACAAAATTCCCACAATGTATAAGAATGAAATTGACATCTTATGATTTGATTGTCATTTATAGCCCTTGTCTATATCCCTGCATAACACTGGTCTTACTATTTTTCACTTGTTGAACATTGTGGTTTGTGGTGCATTAAGCCTTTGATTATAAATTAACTTGAAAGTATCTTATTGCAAAATTAAAAGAAAACATAAAGAAAGCAAAGGAAGGGGGATTGAGGAAGGAAGGGAAGTATAGGTAATCTTTTTAGAACTGTATCTATGAAATGCATGAAATCTGTTCCCTTTGTATTAATATTTTTTAAATAAAATTTAAAAAGTCCATGTGAAACACAACCTGATAAAAAACAGAGCTTTTATAGATAAAGTAGATGTAACTAGCAATCTTCTATATCACTTATCTTGTCAAACTATCCTGTAGAAAACCTGGATTATTTCAAATAAGCCTCTGGTTCCCCAAAGCAGCACAATGAGAGTGGAGCATGTAGTCTTGAAAAATTAAGTTTAAAATTACAGCCCTAAACTTTTTCCCCCAAAACTGAAATTAAGTGCTCCAGGTACAGCTGTAAAGATAAGGGACTGAAACTATGTGCCCTTTGCCTCACCCGCCCAGCTGCACAGAGCCCCTCCCTACCCCTTTCCTGTATCTTGCCTCACCCGACCGGTTCCCTATCCCTGAGTTCCTAGATAAGCCACAAACCTTCCTGTAATTTTGTGTGACCTTGTATGAGACCCTGCAGTTTGGCACATACACCCCAGCAGCCCGGACCCTATGCTTCGGCCAATCAATTCAAAGGGCATCAACCCCAAGAGCCATCCAACCACCTTAGTGGGTCCTTTCCCACCACTGGATGTGCCAATCAAATCTAGGAGATGTCCTTTGAATTTCCCGCCAAATAAGATGATTTGCTGTAATGTAAAATGTCTCTAAAAACCCTCTAAAAACCCTGGCCCTTGACTTCTCGGGGCTTCTCTGTTCTTGCGTGTTCAGGGAGCCCCAGCATGCTGGTTCAATAAACCCCCTGCTGATTGCATGAGAGTGTCTCTTGGAGTCGTTCCTCGGGAGGCGGACGCGTTTCGACCCTAACAGTCTCATTGGAACTTCAAGTTGCTACTTTTCCTCTTCTCCAAGGGTTACATAATGGAGCTCAAAGAAGAATCATGTACTAAATCTGAAAAGAAATACGAATCACAATGAATTTTGAAAGTACATCCTAATATTCTTTTTAAAAATTTTAATTACAGTAAACAAATTTGATGCATTTCATATACACAGATTTAGGAACATAGTGATCCTTTGCACTCTACCCTCCTTCCTGCTCAGGCTCCCGTCCTGCCTTCTCGTTCCTCTTTTACTCCCTCTCTTAATTTTTACGATGATATACCTTCTTTCAGTTTACTTTATACCCATAAGATTAACAGTACATCAACTAAAGAGTACAACAAATAATAAGAAGAAAAAAGCACTGTTTCTGAACAGGAGAGCCAAGGACTGTAAATCATCATCAAATTTTAAAATGTCAATTTCAGTCTTATACATTGCATTTTTGGTACTCTGTTGGTAACAACAGATCAGGGAAAACATATGATATTTATCTGTGGCAATGACTTATTCCACTAAATATAGTGGTGCCAAGTAGCATTCATTCATTTGGTTGAAAATGATAGGATTTGAATCTTTTTATGGATGAGTAGTATTCTATTGTGTATATATATATATATATATATATAATATAATAATTATATCATAATTTATTTATCCAGTAATCATTTGGTGGACAAGCTCATTGATTCCCTATCTTAGATATTATGGATTTAACTTCAGTAAACAAAGGTTGCAAATAACTTTTAATTATGATACTTTTATTTCACTTGGGTAAATTCCCAGGAATGAGATTGCTGGGTCAAATGGTAGAATTATTTTCAGATTTCTGAGGTATCTCCATACTGTCTTAACAGTGGATTAGTGTACCATTTTCCCACATCCTCACTAACATTTATTTTTTGCTGATTTCTGTATGTGATCCATTCTAACTGGGTTGAGGGGAAACCTCACTGTGGTTTTTATTTGCAGTTTCCTGATGGCTAGTGATATTCACCACTTTTTTATGTGTCTGTTAGCCATTTGAATTTCCTCTCTTGAAAAATTCCTGGTCAAGTTCTTAGCCCTTTTCTTAATGGGATTGTTTGTTTTGTTGTTGTTAAGTGTTTTGAGCTCTGTATAGATTCTGGATATGAATCCTTTATCAGTTTCATAGTTTGCAAATGTTTTCCCATTCTATCAGTTGCCTCTTTCATTTTGCTGAGTCTTTCTTTTGCAGTGCAGAAACCTCTCAGCTTCTTGTAATCTCATTTGTCTATTTTGGCTTTGATTACCTGTGTTTCTGGAATCTTTGCCAAGAGGTTTTTTTACATATGCCAATGTCTTGCAGAATTTCCACAATGTTCCCCTCTGGTAATTTTATGGTATCAGGTTCTTTCTGTGTATCAACTGGACTGGAAATTGACTTACATCTAAAGATGTAACTTAGGAGGGGACATGGATATAGATGGCAGTTATGACCTTATTTACTAATTCACTCACAGCAAAGTAGGTCAAGGTGGCCAGTTGGGCTAGATTCAGAGAGTAAAAGGAAAAATGAAAAGAGGATTGCAAAAGAGATGCCTTTGCTGGAGGAAAAGCTCTTGACTTCTGGATCCTTGAGACAACAAGGAAAGAAGGAAATGTGAGATCTTGATCTTATCATTGATATAGGATGCATTATATTCAAAGCTTAACCCATATCTGAGTTAGATTATTTCAGCAGTGAAATTTGAAAGTTTAGAATATATGAAAATTACATGAGGCTTTGGACTTTCAGCTGATGTGTCATGGGATGTTTTGTGTTGGATCAAATCCAGAAGATGGATTTTAGCAGGCAAGTCTGCCTCCAAAAAGGTCATAGACTAATTTGTTATAAAAGTAATGGTAGTGCTAGAATCCTAGGACTTCAAAGAAGGAAGTTCTATATGTAGTAACTAGTTCATGTCAATTATTACACAGATGGTGATATCATTGACAGTGGTTGATGAAAAATTTAAGTCATTTTACATAGCTCACTTCTATCAAAGCCAGGGTTTGGATTTCCTCCACATAGGGAAAGCAAAGTCCATGTCATACTCTGTTATCTTGAGAGAATAATCGTGGTTAACTCCATTCTCTTTGACCCTGTTCTACTGGTACCTTCTACTGTACACTGGTTAGCTTCAATACAGTGCCCAGTGAAGCCTACTGCTACTTAATTTTTGGTGCTATTTCTAAATTTTTTTTTCAAAACTATTTCTTTTTAGCTAACTGACCCATTTATTTGGCCTTTGATACAGGAATCCATTTAAAGTCAACAACTTGTTTCTCCTGATAATTTTGCCTTTTAATGGGATAATTACAAAAAACTTAGAGAACTAAAATAACATTAGCAGAATTTCAACAACAAACACTTTTATCACTCAGAAAAAGCTACCATTCAGTTCTTTCAATTTTTTTCAAAATTTTAAAATAATTAATGCATTTTATTTTTAGAGAAATGCTGTTTATTGAAAAATTGAGTAGAAAATATAGGGTTTCGTATATCAATCTCTACACCAAAAACAATTTTTTTCTCAATTATTAACATCTTGCATTAGCATACTTGTTATAATTGATGAATCAATAATGACATATTGTTACTAACTAAAACCCATAGTTTTGCATTTTCTATTGTAAAGTTTTGTGAATTGTGAAAAGTGATTAATATTATGTATTCTCCACTAAGCTACCATAAAGAACAGACTCACTGCACTAAAAATGCTCTGTATTTCACCTTTTCACCTCTCCTTGATATTTTCAATATCTCTAGAGTTTTGCCTTTTCTAGAATGTCAGATAATTGGAATCATAAAGTAGGCAACCTTTTCAACTTGACTTTTTTCACTTAGCAATATGCATCCATAGTTTTCTATATTCTGTGAATTTAATTGAGCATTTTATATGATGCCATACACCTCTATTAGCATATCAGTTATACTTTATACATTTATTTAGTGCTGACACACAAGACTTTGAAGCACATTTACAACTATTCTGAGGCCCCCTTCTATAACACTTAATGACCATGCATTATCTTACAACAGCATATTCCTGATTCTTTCTTTCTGTGCCTTATACTATTGCCTTTGAATTGTATTTATCTGAGAACTATTATCAGTAAATAGGTTGTTATTAATTTAAATGAAATTTTATATTTTAGATAATAAAGAATAAGAGAAATAAGATTCTATTTCACCTTTACTTTTTTATTTTCTAATTATCTTTTTTTATGTAGATACAAATTCTGACCTTTATTATTATCCTTCTGAAGAACTTCTTTTAACTTTTTTTTTTGCATAAAACAGGTATCCTGATAGCAAATTGCTATAATTTTTGATTGGAAAAGTCTAGTTTGGTTTTGTCTTTCTTTCAACTTCTTTTGGAATATAAAATTTTAAAAATTATTTGGGTTTGTTTATTCTGTTTTATGTTTAAAATATTGTTAATAGAGGATTTGTCATGTATTTTATAGATATAATTCAAAGGAGCAAAGCATGCTTCCCTCCTCCCTCCTCTATTAATTCCCCCACTCTTTCTTTCTTTTTTTCCTTTTAAATTTTTCAATAACATGATTTCAATTTATATTATAATCACAGGTTTAATGTACCACTAACCATAATGTTCAACAAGTAAAAAGGAGAAAGACTACTATGCCACAGGAATCTAGCCAAGTGCTGTAAACAATAGTCATATCATAAGATGTCAGTTTCATCTTTATGCTTTTTTATATTCTATATTAACTGTTACATATCAGAGAAAACATTGTCTTTTGGGATTGGAGACTATTATGCTTCATGAAATAAATCAGCCTTTCAACATTTTAAATATTTCACCTCACTCTTCTAGGATGCATGGTTTCTGAAGAGAAGTTGTATGCAGTTTTTATGTTTAATTCCTTATAGGTAAAGTATATTTCCCCTGCAATTTCTTTCAATATGTTCTTTCAAAAAAGATTTATTTGAAAAGCATAGTGACAGAGGGATAGGGAGAGGGGGAGAGAGAGAGAGAGAGAGAGGGAGAGAGAGGGAGAGAGACTGCAGAGAATCTTCTATCCAGTAATTCACTTCCCAAATCAAATGGTGGTACCATACAGGACTTGGTCAGCTGAAATCAGAAAGTCCAGTCTGGACTCCTACATTGGTAACAGGGCCTCTGGCACGTGGGTCATCTTATGTTGCCATCCCAGGCACATTAGCAGAAAGCTGAATCAGAAGTGGTGTAGCCACTATTGGAACCATCACTCAGATATGGGATTTCAGTGTCAAAGCATTGGTTTAACCTGATATGCCACAATGCCATTGTGTCATGTGTTCTTTCCTTTTCTGGATAGATTAAAGGATTTCATATTATTAGCACTATTTTTTTTTTTTTGACAGGCAGAGTGGACAGTGAGAGAGAGAGACAGAGAGAAAGGTCTTCCTTTGCCGTTGGTTCACCCTCCAACGGCCGCCGCGGCCAGCGCACTGCGCTGATCCGATGGCAGGAACCAGGTACTTATCCTTGTCTCCCATGGGGTGCAGGGCCCAAGGACTTGGGCCATCCTCCATTGCACTCCCTGGCCACAGCGGAGAGCTGGCCTGGAAGAGGGGCAACTGGGACAGAATCCAGCGCCCTGAATGGGATTAGAATCCGGTGTGCCGGCGCCGCAAGGCGGAGGATTAGCCTAGTGAGCCGCGGCGCCGGCTAGCACTATTTTTTAAAAAAAGTCACTTGTAACGTGCTGTTAAAATCATAGCAACCAGTTTATGGGTTGCTGGTACAGAGAATTTTAATGGCAAACTTGGAGCTTTCTTAAGACAAAGATTCTAAACCGAGACAGTGAGTAGATGAACATTCTACATCAGGAGAAAAATATTCTTGCTTTACCACTAATCTAGATACAATCATGTTGTATGGAGGAGCCATTACCGGCACTATTATTTGAACCTGGTATCAGACCAGCTGAGGGGGAAGGCTTTCAGCAAAGTCATGAATGGGACCAGTTTGGAATATCTTGTTAAATGCCAGCAACAATGAAGAAACCTGTCTGTTAGAAGCAGAGTTATATATTGGAACAGCAGGAATAAAGAGGAAAATGTTTAAAAGTCTAAATGTATATGCATCAACAAGCAATGATGTAGTTGAAACTATCTTATAATAAGATCGAATCTGAAAAATTCCTATAAATGAGAATTTTGAGAGCCAAGACAGCCCTTTGTTTTACTGAGTGCACAGCCAGTGAGCATATGCCTTTACATTTTGTTCATGGTCACTAATATACCATAGGGCTTGAGAAATACTGACCAGTTTTTAGAAGGCAGGCATAACCACTTTTTTTTTGCTTCTACTAAATAGTGTTCATTAAAATATCTGACAAAGTAAAAGCTCATGAGCATCTCACTGACTTTCATTTTTGGCATTTCCACTATTCCTGAGAAAACAGCAGGAAAAAAAGCAGCTTTCATCATTTTTAGAAGCTCATTTTCAGGGGTTGTTCAGGCTTTTCCTGGTGCAATACACAGGTAATATTATGGCTAAAGGAAAAATGGAGAAACTGATTCCTCTTTAAACAAAGTGGGAAGGAAACATAAAATTATCTGTTGTGCATTGTAAGTTATAATATGACTCAAAAACCATGCCTGGTCTACTTTGCTAAGTGAAACATAAAGAGACATTACACATCTGGAATTCCTGAATATCACAAGTACAAAAATACATTTTTTTATTTGATTTGTGCTGTTTTAATATGAAATGCTTAGGTATATGGTTTATTTTGGTATTTATTCTGGGGTTCTTGAATCTGTGCTTTGGTATCTATCACTAATCTTGGAAAGTTCTCAGTCATTGTTATTTAAACTTTCCTTCTGTAACTTTATTTCTTCCTGTTATTTATAATATATCTTACAATTGTACCATGGTTCTTGACTGTCCTATTCCATCTTTTTCATTGTATTTTCATTTTAATTTTGAATTGGGAGTTGTTTTGAGATCACTGATTCTTTCCTGAGATATTCCTGGTCTATGCAGGAGTCTAGTATTGGAGTTTTTAAAATCTGGTAGTCTTTTATTTTTGATTCTTAATATTTCACTGTGGTTCTTAAAGCCTTAATATATTTGCATTACCCATTGGTTGTTCAATTTTAACTCACTGTATTGGTAGAGTCTTTAAGTATTAGGGACCTTCTTTGAAGCCCCTTCATATATTAGTTGTAGTTATCTTATCAGTATAATAATTCCAAAATTTCTGCCATATTTGAATCTTGCTATGGTGGTCTCTTTGCCTCTTTGAAGTATTCTTTTTTTCACATGCTTTGATATTTTTGGTTGAAATCTGAACACAATGAGTGAGTAAAAGCAACTAAAGTATATATGATATGGGAAGGTAGAATATGTTAGCTGGAAGAGAGGAGCTGAGGTTTGACAGCCCCAGTTAAATAACTGTTGGACAGTTCCAGCCCATCCATGGTGGTGCAGATAACTGACAGCCCCAGCTGATCCACACTACCAAGCACCGATGTTGGACAGCTCCAGCAAACCTATGTGGTAGTGCAGGCAACAGATTGACAGCTATAGGCAATGCACGGTTTTATAGCTAGCTGTGGCCAATACATTGGGGGACCCCTACATAATATCCTAGTCCATCTTGCGTGACAGTCTAGTCTGACCTATGTAACAAAACTCCAATTGAACCACTGAATCTTGGATTGTGAACCTCCAGAATTGTAAGCCAAAATAAATCTTTCTTCCTAGGAAGTTCCTCTCAGAAATTTAAGTTATCATGACAAAAAGCTGACTAATACATCTCATCAATCCTTAATGTTAGACTGATAATTTGATGTTTAGTTTTATTTTTAATATGGCAAGAACACTTAACATGAGCTCCACTCTCAACAAATGTTTAAGTGCACAATATAGAATTGATAACTACAGGCATATTATTATACAAAAGTTCATATCAAATAACTGAAATTTTATTAAATAGCAACTCCCATTTCCCCTCCCTTTATATACTAGCAGCCATCATTCTACTCACCCTTTCTATAAATTTCACTATGTTAGATACTTCGTGTAAGTGCAACCTTGCAGTATTTGTCTTTCTTCAACTGAGTTATTTCACTTGCCATACTATCCTACAGAGCTACTTTTCATTCTATGTATACACCATATTTCAAAAATCTATTTGCCTGTCAATGGATATTTCAGTTGTTTCCATATTTTGATTATTGTCAATAATGCTAAAATATGTAAGTACATATACCTCACTGAGATTTTTGTTTTCTTTTTGGCAGGCAGAGTGGACAGTGAGAGAGAGAGACAGAGAGAAAGGTCTTCCTTTTGCCATTGGTTCACCCTCCAATGGCCGCCGCGGCCAACGCGCTGTGGCCGGCGCACCATGTTGATCTGATGGCAGGAGCCAGGTACTTATCCTGGTCTCCCATGGGGTGCAGGGCCCAAGTACTTGGGCCATCCTCCACTGCACTCCCGGGCCACAGCAGAGAGCTGGCCTGGAAGAGGGGCAACTGGGACAGAATCCGGCGCCCCGACAGGGACTAGAACCCGGTGTGCTGGTGCCGCAAGGTGGAGGATTAGCCTAGTGAGCCGCAGCGCCTGCCGCTCATTGAGATTTTTATGTCAGTGGAATTGTTCCATCATCTGGTAACTCTGCTGTACTTACTAAAGAATCTCCACAATATTTTTCATAACACATGTACCAATTTATATTCTATAACCTATATTTACAACGTCTTGGCTTTTTGAAAACAACTGTCATAATATGTATAAGGTAAGTGTCCATTGTGGTTTTAATTTACATTTCCTTACTGATTAGATATGTTGGCTACCTTTTCATGTATCTGTTAGCCATTTGGAAAAATGTTTCCTCTGTCCTTTGCATATTTTCTAACTGAGTTATATGGTTTGTTTTTGTTTTAATTTGTTTTCTTTTTTATTTTTGCTATTGAGTTGTTTCACCTTATTCTTATATGCTTGTTTATGAGCTCTATTCTATTCCACTGGTTTGTGAGTCTAGTTTTTTATATGTATTATACTATTCTAATTACCATTGTTTTATAATGTATTTTGAAATCAGTATTACTTTGGTTTTCTGTGTTTTTTAAAGTAAGTTTTACTTTTCTTATTTTGTTGAAAAATACCATGGGGTTTGAAAAATAAGGCATTGAGCCAGTAGATCACTTTGGGTCATGCATAGATTTGAATATTCGTACCCCTAATCTCAGGAACTTCATCTCTGAAGTCTTATTTAATGACACTAGCAGGATAGAAACTTAATCCAATTGTGGTGTTTAGAGGTGGGACCTTAGGAAGTGATGAGAGTGCACTAGGTCACTAAAGTTGAGCCTCCATGACTGGCAGCCTTATAAGACATCACAGTGACATAGACAGACATGCATGCTCCCTGGTTTTTGCCATGGTAATCTGCATCACTTCTGGAATCTGTTGGCAAGACCCTCAACAGGTGGGGCTTCAAGATGTTGAACCTCCAAAATTATGAGTCAAAATACATCTTTTGTCTTTATATTAGTCTGCCTGAGGTATTTCACTGTAGTAATAAAAGCTGCCTAATAAAGAAAATTAGTGATGAGGATTGGGATCATTACTATACCTAACTTCAGAATTAGGTAACAGGCAGAAGCAGGAAGAGTTTTGGAGGTCAGGTAGAACAATCTTAGAATGCTGTAGGCAGAGTATTATGGGTGATCCTGGTAAGGGCTTAGAAGAAAAGAAGACTAGGGAAGAGCAATATCAAAGAGATTGGCTATGTGGCTAAAAGTATAATTCTAAGGGAAATATGGACAATAAGGGCAGGCTGGTGAGGCTTCAAATGAAAATGAGAATTCTGTTTGAAATTAGATTACAGGTTACCCTTGTTGCACAACAGAAAAGAATTTAATTGCATTGTGCCCATGCCCTAAGACGCTGTGAAAAGCTGAATTTAAAGGTGATTAACTACTTTATCTGTTGGAGGAAATTTCAAAGCAGCAAAGCATTCAAGCTGCTGCATGGCTACCTTTAATTGCTTACAGTGAAATAAGAGAGAACAAAGGATGATTTTAAGATAGATCTTATAATTAAAAGGGAAATAGAGCAGAAAGATTTGGAAAAATCTCAGCCTGGGTATTTGGTAGAAGGAAAAAGAGAATTTTCAGGAAATAAAATGAAGAGTGTAGCTGAGTGTCCCATTGCTAAGGAGACTAGTATGAATAGAAGGGATCACCAAGACAGTGGGGGGATTATTCCAAAGCAATCAGAAAGTTTTGATCCTCACTCCCACCACAGTCTCATTAGTCCAGAAGGACAGAATTGTTTAACTGTAGCCTGTTGAGCTTTTCATGGGCTTGCCCAAGACAAAATCAGGACTCATAGCTCTGTGTTCTGCCTACCACATACTCAGTGACAAAAACCGAGGTATACACAGACCCAGGTGCAGCTCATGATGGCAGCATACCTTGGAATAATCATTCCCATGATACTGATTTTGCAGACACATAGAATGCAAGAGTTACAGGGTCATGAAAACTTACACAGATACTTCAAAAGAGAGCCTTAGAAGCCAAGCAAAATTGTCTACAGTGTTATGTCACCTGCAGGGAGCTATCGATAGGCTGATAACTGGTGGAGCTAAGGGAGTGCAGCCAAAGTAGACTCCAGAGAGGTAGCAAAAATAACAACATGCAATGCTTAATCAGGAAAGCTGCAGGAATTTTGCTCAACAAACCCTTGGAAAGCTGCAGACATCAGTGTACAGCCCATGAGAGCAGTCACACATATCAACAAAGCTGCGGAGGCAATGTCACAATGAGATCCTGGAATTGAAACTGTGGAGTATGTCATGTCACACTGGAGAGCTGTAAACATCATTCTCTAATTTGACATACCTGGATCATAGACCAAGCATGGAAAAGCCTTAGGGTCAGTCTACCCATAGCTTGGGGGCCCAGGGCCCACTCCAGTATGCATAATATTCCAAATATGGGGATCTTCTTCTGCCCTCTGGTATTCTGTCTTGCCTGGGGTTTATCACTCTTTTTTCCTTGATTGTTCCTAATTTTTGGAATGGGAATATATATCCTGTACCTGTCCTGCCATTGTATCCAGAAAGTATAGCATGTGGATTTTTGTAGCTTACAGCTGGAGTTTGCCTTGAGACTCAGATAAGATTTTGAGCTTTTAAATTAATGTAGAAACAAGTCAAGAGTATGAAACTATTTGGGCTGTATTGACTATTTTATATGTGGAAATGAGATTCATTTTGGGAGGCCAGGAGTGGAATGCTATAGTTTGAATATTTTCCCACAAAACTCAAGAGTTTAGCCTCTAAAAATCTCAGGTAAATGGTATTGAGAAGGTGGAAACAATCCAATTGTATTGTATAGAGGAGGGGTTCTTTGGGAAGTAGATTAGATGAGGTATGTAAGATGAAGCCCCATGATTTAATCACAGTGGCCATATAAGGGACCATATAGACTATGGACAGATATGCACACTCTCTATCTCTTGTCATGTAATGCTCTGTGCCACCTTGGAGCTCTGTTAGGAAGGACCTCAACAAACAAGGACCTTAGACTGTGAACCTTTAAAACTGTGAGTCAAGCTGGCGCCGTGGCTCACTAGGCTAATCCTCCGCCTTGCGGCGCCAGCACACCGGGTTCTAGTCGCTGTCGGGGCGCCGGATTCTGTCCCTGTTGCCCCTCTTCCAGGCCAGATCTCTGCTGTGGCCAGGGAGTGCAGTGGAGGATGGCCCAAGTCCTTGGGCCCTGCACCCCATGGGAGACCAGGAGAAGTACCTGGCTCCTGCCATCGGATCAGCGCAGTGCGCCGGCTGCAGCACACTGGCCACGGTGGCCATTGGAGGGTGAACCAACGGCAAAAGAAGACCTTTCTGTCTGTCTCTCTCTCTCTCACTGTCCACTCTGCCTGTCAAAAACAAAAACAAACAAAACAAACAAACAAACAAAAAAAAAATCTGTGAGTCAAAACAAACTGCTTTTCTTCAGAAAGTTAGGTTCCTCATGTATTTGTAATCAACCCAGATATCCATCAACTGCTGTCTGGATAAAGAATGTATATATGTATGTATGTATGTATGTATGTTTATTGACATCTTGAGATTTGGTTATTGTTTATAACCCTGTGTAAACACCAGAAGAACAATGGTCTGTCTACTTACTACTTGTTGAATTCTTTCCTTAGCAGAGGATTAAGCTCATGATTCTAAAATAATGTCAACTTGGGCCTGTGCTGTGGCACAGCAGACTAAAACCCTGGCCTGCAATACCGGCATACCATTTGGGCACTGGTTTGAGTCCCCGCTGCTCCACTTCCAGTCTAGGTCCCTGTTGATGTGCCTGGGAAAGAAGCAGAAAATGGCACAAGTGCTTGGGCCCCTGCCACCCATGTGAGAGACAAATGGAGCTCCAGGCTCCTGGTCAGCCTGGCTGTTTGTGGCCATTTGAGAAGTGAACCAGATGATACAAGATCTCTGTCTCTGTCTCTGTCTCTGTCTTTGTCTCTGTTTCTACCTCTCTCTGTAAGTCTTTCAAACAAATAAAATAAATCTTTAAAAAATAATGTCATCTCAAAAATTAAAAGAAAAATAAGAAAGACTGGACATTGTTCAGGATGGAAAGTGGAGATATGATGAAGGAGTTGACAACTGTTTGCCTTATCTTGAATCTGGGATGCTTGTGTGATGGGGTCTTTTTTGTTTATTTGTTTTTATTTGATAGGTAGAGTTATAGACAGTAAGAGAGAGAGAGAGAGAAAGGTCTTCCTTCTGCTGGTTATCCCCAAATGGCTGCCACAGCCGGGGCTGCACCAATCCAAAGCCAGGGGATTCTTCCTGGTCTTCTCCCATGTGGGTGCAGGGGCCCAAGCACTTGGGCCATCCTTCACTGCCCTCCCGGGCCACAGCAGAGAGCTGGACTGGAAGAGGAGCAACCAGGACTAGAACTGGAGCCCATATGGGATGTGGAGGATTAACCATGTGAGCCACGGTGCCGGCCCCGGTGTTGGGGTCTTAAAAACAAAATAATCATGTAACTCAGCCTTCTGTTTCCAGATCACATGCATTTTATGGAATTATAGGTTGTTCAAGGTCTGAAGTGCTTATATTTGTACTAATTCAACTGATTACTTTTTTCAAAATTGTTCATAGATATATGTGGTCAATAATTATAGATCTCTGCCAAAATTCTATAAGGTTGGACTCCTCAACAATTTAATATGTACCAGTGTTTGTGTACTATATAACAGAGCTTTAATAGATGGAATATTAACATGATAGTTTTAGTTTTTCCAATGGCTCTTTGCAATCACTCTCATCCCTTAACATAAGCATATTCTATACTCCCACTCACTTTCAGTTACAAAAAGACATATTTAATCCAGTCTATACTAAACCATCTATTTCACATTAAATTTAAGTATCTTGGGCTTCTAGGGTATTAGAATGTAGAGGGCACATAATAGCTTCCTTTTCTTCTTCCTTATACTCCAGCGTATTGTATTTAAGACATACCTGGTTTCTGAGATCTTACCTCTACTTCACCTTGCTTTCCTTTCTTTTTAAGACTTACTTTATTTATCTGAAAGTCGGAGTTACACAGAGAGAGGGAAATACATAGAGATAAATCTTGTATCCACTGGTTCACTCCTCTGATGGCCACAATGATCAGGGCTGGGCCAGGCTTAAGCCAGGAGCCAGGAGCCAGGAGCCAGGAGCTTATCCGGGTCTTTCATGTGGGAGCAGGGACCCAAGTAGTTGGGCCATCTCCTGCTGCTTCCCCAGGCACATTAGCAGGGATCTGGATGGGAAGTGGAGTAGTTGGGATACCAACATGGGATGCCCACGTAACAGGTGGTGGCATTACCAGCTATACCACAATGCTAGCCACCTCCCCATTGTCACAATTCCAGTCTAATGTTTCACTTTTCCCATGCTGGAACTGGAGGAAGGATCAAAAATTTAAGGAGAATATTTTGTAACTGAGTCCCTGGTAGTGATAGACAGTATTCCCTGATCACTCCTGACTTGGTCTGGTTTTCTCTGAAACTGCAGTAGAGTACTTATACGGACCAAGTGTACAGTCCAGCTTTATTCTGGCACTTTTTCTGTCACTAAGAACTCACTTACAGAGGTTAATATGATCTTCCTTTAGGGGCTGGCACTGTGGCGCAGTTGGTTAACGCCCTAGCCTGAAACGCTGGCATCCCATATGGGCGCCGGTTCGAGACCCAGCTGCTCCACTTCTGATCCAGCTCTCTGCTATGGCCTGGGAAAGCAGTAGAAGATGGCCCAAGTCTTCGGGCCCCTACACCCATCCAGGAGACCTGGAAGAAGCTCCTGGCTCCTGGTTTCTGATCAGCACTGTTCCGGCTGTGGTGGCCATCTGGGGAGTGAACCATCGAATGGAAGACCTCTCTCTCTCTCTCTCTCTCTCTCTCTCTGCTTCTCCTCTGTGTCACTCTGACTTTCAAATAAATAAATAAATCTTTCAAAAAATATGATTTTGCTTTAGCCCTGAACATAAAACAACAACCATCCTTGGGACCTTGCTTTCCTTGACACCCTTGGAAACCCTTACTTCAAGTGAAGAATGCCTTCATTTGCCTACTCTAAGGATAAGTATTTTATATTGGTTTTGCACACACACAAAAAAGAAAACATCTACACTTGAAACTGTAATGTATTCCTCTGTTAAATTCAATTTTATTAATACTTAAAGCAGTAGATGTTATTTGTGTTCAATGAATGTTAAACATAGCAGAAAATATATTAATTACAGGAGGAAAATAATGTTTTGTTTAGGCTTGCTACAAATCTGCCCATTGTAGCATACGTAATGAAAAATACTCAGTAGTTTATGCTGTGTACCTCTTGTGTGACTAAAGTTGAGATTCCATTACTTGCAGTGCCACATTTAATTAATCTTTCATTTTGAGAGTGAATGAAGTAACATATATAATCTATCTAAAAGTGCACGTCAGCACTACTGCATTTGCCTTAGAAAGTACATAGAAAGTCACTAAAATGCCTCCTATATAAAGTGAATTTTCATAAACATAAGTTTTCAGGAAAATTCTGTTTTATTGAATTTCCTGTGCCAACTGGACTTGACGGTATGCCCTGAGTATACATTGATTTTGGCTTCTCTCTAGTCTCCTTCCTTGGTGAATGATTTATAACCTTACTCCCTATCTTTCCCCTCACCTTCTGGTTGCCAGGCTGTACCTCTCTAGCCATCTTGTATTCCAGGAACACAGGGGGAACTTTGATTCCAGGTAACTGGGAAGGTACAGTATTTTATAATAAAGTACTTGTCTGTCTTAAAAATAATTTGGAGTAAATAATCTGAAGGAATATTATACAAAAGGAAATAACACTTAGTCCCAACATGAATTCAGACACACACAGGCAAGACTAAATGAAGATCTTTTCTAATCCAATGTGAATAAAATGGAATTTAGTTGAATGTGTCTCCTCTTCTGAGCTAAAATATGACATGCTGTGGAGATTCCACACAAGCAAACTTGGAAATAAAAATTGTTTGTTCTGCCCAGTATTTTGCCATAGTTTCATTTTAAAATTCTTATCAATATAAAAAGAACAGATTAGATTTCATAAGTACAATTCTATGAAGATAATCATACTTCCCTCCTTTCTTTCCCCTCTCCCTCTCTCAACCTCCTCCTTCCTTTTTTTTTTCTTTAACTTTTGCAAAAACCTAATTTCAATCCACTGGCCTAATGCAACAAGACTGCACCTAGAATTATGCTATACCAGAGTTGAAATCACATTTGTCTTTGTCTCATATTTATTCCTCCTGAAGAGGAAGAAGATTGATGCAGAGTTGTTGAGGGTCAAGTGGCAAATTGGGGTTAGCTATCCCCTATGTCAGTTACCTTCTTTACATTTAATTGTACTTCTTGGACTGTGTATTCTAATACATAGTACTGACAGAAAATGAGCATTCTCCCTTGTCCGCCAGCTCTGTAAACCTTTCTTATTGCCTATCCTACCTTCTGAAACCAGCAGGAAAGGAAACCATAACCACAACTCTTACTAGATATGTCTCCGAATGCCCTGAGTTTTGATGGCAGCTGAAAGCCTGCCAGTGTAGAAAAGCAGATCATGTTCTGTGTTTTCCAGATTCTGAGTGAAATTAGTGAGCATTTAAAAGGCATTTCCTTGATTATCTATTCTTCTTTATCATTTTCTATGTCTCTGACTTCCAAGATTATTTTTTCTAGTGTCTTCTTTAGAGAACACTATATAATTTACAGCACTTCCCTTGCCTTCTGAACTCCTTGCCTCCTCAGACACATGCTGCCCTCCATATGACCTTGAAATGAACTGCCTCGTTCAATCAATAACTCTTTGACCACTTCCTGTGTATTCATTTCTGTGCCAAATGCTCTGGGAAGATCCAAACAAAGACCACAAAAGCATTCACAATGCTTTCCACTTATTTTTGGTGGATGAAATGAAAATTTATGAGCTAATTAGAGTGCTGTTCAGAACTGAGCTATAAAAATAAAGACAGTACAATCTGACTGGCCAGTTAAAAAAAATGTTAGTTTATTTCAATTGCTTTGAGACACAGACCACATTCTACAAGAATGAATAGGATTTTGTGAGTGAGAATATAGGAGATGGCATTTCAGAAAAAGAGGTGAGTATGATCAAAAGCTCTGTGGTGGGACCAAGCAATGAGTCAAATGAGAGCATGGTGATGAATAGACATACATGTCAGTGACAGATGAGTGTGCTTGATCAGGCAGACTTTGAATTCAGCATGATAAGGACATAAAGAACCCTGAGAATAATGCTACCCAAAGGAAGCCTGTAGACACCTACCTCAGAGTTTCTGTTGCATTCATTAGAATAACATATTTCTGCCCCATCACAGCAATCCAAACACAATATAGTTCCAAAGCCAAAGCCCCTCTTTAGCATGCCCTTTCATGGTTTCACCTTTCTCCTTTTCCTGCACATTATGTTGAAGTTGACAAAACTGCACATCAAAATGTCAGTTTTACCCTATGCTAATTTTTTTAAACTTTTATTTAATGAATATAAATTTCCAAAGTACGACTTATGGATTACAATGGCTTCCCCCCGATACCGTCCCTCCCACCCACAACCCTCCCCTTTCCACTCCCTCTCCCCTTCCATTCACATCAAGATTCATTTTCGATTATCTCAATATACAGAAGATCAGCTTAGTATACATTAAGTATGGATTTCAACAGTTTGCTCCCACACAGAAACATAAAGTGAAAAATAATAGATGATTTTTTTTAAATGATGATGAAATCAGAGCAGACCTATTGTCATGTTTAATCCCAGTGAGAGTCAAGTTGGGAATGGATAATGCTAATTTTTAAACTATTTATTTGTTTTGAAAGTCAGAGAGAGAGAGAGAGAGAGAGAGAGAGATTGAGAAATCTTCCATCCACTCACTGGTTCACTTCTCAAATAGCCGCAATGGCAGCTCTGGTCAGCTTGAAGTCAGGAGCCAGGAGCTTCATCCAGATCTGACACTTGAATGGTAAGGATCCAAACACTTGGGCCATCTTCCACTGCTTTGCCCAGGTCATTAGGACATGAAAGATTCAGCAACCATATAGGGTGCTGGTGTCACAGGCAGCAGTTTTAGTCACTGTGCCATAATGCTGGCCCTACCCTAGGTTAATTTAAGATGCAAAAAATAAATGCAGTATCATTCTAACCTTTAAAACCAAATGACATGCTTCTAGGCTACAGACCACAGGTACTAGAATCAGAAATTTTGATACTGAGTACAAAAAACTACGTTTTTAACAAGCAATTTTTGTCATGACAGAGAGAGATTTAAGCTAGTTAGGCAAGTCCAACTTGTCTGCCCAGATTCTTCAAAGTAACACTGCAAGTTCAGTTTAGAGTTTGTTCCTTTCTTATCAATTTTTCAACTTCAGATATTGTGTTTATATTAGTATTTCTTGCTAAACACATATAAATTACATAAATATAAATTATATTTTGATGGTACATTTTTATGATGAGTAAAGCATACTATCACACTTCCCTTCAGCTCTGTCCAACTCACTCCTTCTCCCTTAAGAACTGAACCTACTTCACGTTGTCAAGTTTAAGACAATTGATTTCTTTCTGTAACCATACTTAATTTGTATATAATTTGATTTTTAAAAGTGAAACACTAACAACCCACATTATCACTACAATGTTTGATTATTGTTTACTGGAGAAGTCAAGGGTGTACCCATCACAGCAGCAGCTGCTCCAACCCCAGACAAGCACAGAACAGAAGCAAGGCTGAGCAAAGGAGTACAATAAGAATTGAATGGCAGATTTCCAGTAATGCACAGTTTTCAAAGTTTTCACGATTATAGAGTAAGGTAACACTCATTTTTAAAATACTCACAAGCAGGAAGACTTCTCTTCCCCATGACGAACCACTGCATTATGTTGTTTCAATCTCAAAATAAAAGGAAATATATATTGAAAACCAAAAAGATGATCATGGAGATGGTTCTTGGAACTTTGAAGTAAACAAAAAGACAATATCTTCCCTTTTGGAGTTCATATTATATTGGAGGCATGAAAATATATATATAAAACTCAAAAGATATTAATGGCATATAGTGCTAAAATTCCTCTTAAAAAGATTTATTTTCGGCCAGCACCACAGCTCACTAGGCTAATCCTCTGTCTGTGGCGCTGCTGGAAACAACGGGTTCTAGTCCCGGTCGGGGCACCGAATTCTGTCCGGATGGTTCTCTTCCAGTCCAGCTCTCTTCTGTGGCCAGAAAGTGCAGTGGAGGATGGCCCAAGAGCTTGGGCCCTGCACCCCATGGGAGACCAGGGTAAGTACCTGACTCCTGGCTTTGAATCAGGGCGGTGCGCAGACCACAGCACGCCAGCCGCAGCGGCCATTGGGGGGTGAACCAATGGAAAAGGAAGACTTTTCTCTCTGTCTCTCTCTCTCTCTCTCACTGTCCACTCTGAGTGTCAAAAAATACAGGGATGCCCACTCTCACCACTGCTATTCAATATAGTTCTGGAGGTTCTAGCCAGAGCTATTAGGCAAGAAAAAGAAATTAAAGGGATACAAATTGGGAAGGAAGAACTCAAACTATCCCTCTTTGCAGATGACATGATTCTTTATTTAGGGGACCCAAAGAAATCTACTAAGAGACTATTGGAACTCATAGAAGAGTTTGGCAAAGTAGCAGGGTATAAAATTAATGCACAAAAATCAACAGCCTTTGTATACACAGACAATGCCATGGCTGAGGAAGAACTTCTAAGATCAATCCCATTCACAATAGCTACAAAAACAATCAAATACCTTGGAATAAACTTAAGAAGGACGTTAAAGATCTCTATGATGAAAATTACAAAACCTTAAAGAAAGAAATAGAAGAGGATACCAAGAAATGGAAAAATCTTCCATGCTCATGGATTGGAAGAATCAATATCATCAAAATGTCCAATCTCCCAAAAGCAATTTATAGATTCAATGCAATACCAATCAAGATACCGAAGACCTTCTTCTCAGATCTGGAAAAAATGGTGCTGAAATTCATATGGAGGCACAAGAGACCTCGAATAGCTAAAGCAATCTTGTACAACAAAAACAAAGCCAGAGGCATCACAATACCAGATTTCAGGACATACTACAGGGCAGTTGTAATCAAAACAGCATGGTACTGGTACAGAAACAGATGGATAGACCAATGGAACAGAATTGAAACACCAGAAATCAACCCAAACATCTACAGCCAACTTATATTTGATCAAGGATCTAAAACCAATTCCTGGAGCAAGGACAGTCTATTCAATAAATGGTGCTGGGAAAAGTGGATTTCCACGTGCAGAATCATGAAGCAAGACCCCTACCTTACACCTTACACAAAAATCCACTCAACATGGATTAAAGAACTAAATCTATGACCTGACACCATCAAGTTACTAGAGAACATTGGAGAAACCCTTCAAGATATTGGCACAGGCAAAGAATTTCTGGAAAAGACCCGGGAGGCACAGGCAGTCAAAGCCAAAATCAACTATTGGGATTGCATCAAATTGAGAAGTTTCTGTACTGCAAAAAAAAAAGTCAGGAGAGTGAAGAGACAACCGACAGAATGGGAAAAAATATTTGCAAACTATGCAAGAGATAAAGGGTTAATAACCAGAATCTACAAAGAGATCCAGAAACTCCACAAAAACAAAACCAACAACCCACTTAAGAGATGGGCCAAGGACCTCAATAGACATTTTTCAAAAGAGGAAATCCAAATGGCCAACAGGCACATGAAAAAATGTTCAAGGTCACTAGCAATCAGGGAAATGCAAATCAAAAGCACAATGAGGTTTCACCTCACCCCGGTTAGAATGGCTCACATGCAGAAATCTACCAACAACAGATGCTGGTGAGGATGTGGGGAAAAAGGGACACTAACCCACTGTTGGTGGGAATGCAAATTGGTTAAGCCACTATGGAAGTCAGTCTGGAGATTCCTCAGAAACCTGAAGATAACCCTACCGTTCGACCCAGCCATCCCACTCCTTGGAATTTACTCAAAGGAATTTAAATTGGCAAACAAACAAGCGGTCTGCACCCTAATGTTTATTGCAGCTCAATTCACAATAGCTAAGACCTGGAACCAACCTAAATGCCCATCAACGGTAGACTGGATGAAGAAATTATGGGATATGTACTTTTTAGAATACTATACCGCAGTAAGAAACAACGAAATCCAGTCATTTGCAACAAAATGGAGGAATCTGGAACACATCATGCTGAGTGAAATAAGCCAGTCCCAAAGGGACAAATACCATATGTTCTCCCTGATTGGTGACAACTGACTGAACACCAAAAAGGAAACCTGTTGAAGTGAAATGGACACTATGGGGAACGGTGACTTGATCAGCATAGCCCTGACTGTTAATGAACAACTTAATACATTATCCCTCTTAGTAGTTTTTTTATCTGTTCTACTTAATATGACTGGTTTAATTCTGTAATTAATATACAGTTATTCTTTAGTGTTGAAAATTAACTGAAATGTGATCCCTGTTAAACATAAGAGTGGGAATAAGAGAGGGAAGAGATGTATAATTTGGGACATGCTCAAGCTGACTTGCCCCAAATGGTAGAGTTAGAAACATAGCAGGGGATTCCAATTCAATCCCATTAAGGTGGCATGTACCAATGCCATCTCACTAGTCCAAGTGATCAATTTCAGTTCACAATTGATCATAATGAAAGGACTAAGAGTCAAAGGGAGCACATAAACAAGTCTAGTACCTGCTAACACTAACTGATAGAATAAATAAAGGGGAAAGTGATCCAACATGGGAAGTGAGATACTCAGCAGACTCATAGAATAGCAGATGTCCTAAATAGCACTCTGGCCTCAGAATCAGCCCTAAAGGCATTCGGATCTGGCTGAAAAGCCCATGAGAGTATTTCAGGCATGGAAAGCCAAGACACTCTGGCAAAAGATCTCTGTGAGTGAGATCCCAGTGGAAAGAACAGGTCTTCAAAAAAAGAGGTACCTTTTTCTGAAGGGAGGAGAGAACCTCCACTTTGACTATGACCTTGTCTAAACAAGATAAGAGTCGGAGAACTCAGAGGGCTTCCATAGCCTTGGAAACTCATGACTGGAGCATAGGGAGATTACTGATGCCATAGACAGGAGTGTCAATTGGTAAAGTCAACAACAGGAGTCACTGTGCACTTACTCCTCATGTAGGATCTCTGTCCTTAATGTGCTGTACATTGAGATTTAATGCTATAATGAGTACTCAAACAATATATTTCACTTTGTGTTTCTATGGGGGTGCAAACTGTTGAAATCTTTACTTAATGCATACTAAACTGATCTTCTGTAAAAAAAAAAAAAAAAGAAATTATCAATTCCCAACTTGACTCTCACTGGGATTAAACATGACAATAGGTCTGATCTGATTGCATCATCATTTAAAAAAATCATCTATTATTTTTCACTTTATGTTTCTGTGTGGGAGCAAACTGTTGAAATCCTTACTTAATGTATGCTAAACTGATCTTCTGTATATTAAAATAATCGAAAATGAATCTTGATGTGAATGGAAGGGGAGAGGGAGTGGAAAGGGGAGGGTTGTGGGTGGGCGGGACGGTATGGGGGGGAAGCCATTGTAATCCATAAGTCGTACTTTGGAAATTTATATTCATTAAATAAAAGTTAAAAAAAATTTAAAAAAAGATTTATTTTCATTTATTGGAAAGTGGAGGTAGGGAGAGAGAAAGTTTTTTGTCTATTGGTTCCCTCCCTCTAAATTCCCAACACAACACAGGGGGATAGGGCCACGCCCAAGAAAGGATCCAGGAACTTAATCCAGGTTGCCTACATGGGTGGCAGGGACCAAGATACTTGAGCCATCACCTGCTGCCCCTCAAGGAATGCAATAGCAGGGAGCTGGACTGGAAATAGATGTAGGACTTGATCTCATGCACTCTAATTTGGGATGTGGGCATCCCAGGCCAAGCCACAGGCAGCTTAACCCTCTACACCATATTGCTCATCCCAGGTATTAATATATTTTATCTAAAAAGGATAATGTTAGATAGGGGTATGGGAAGCAATGGGAATGAAATTTTGGAAAGGGTGATCAGGGATGTTCCTTTGGAGACAGGGGATTCTTGAGAAGAGTCACAAAGGAAATGAAGACTAACCAGCTGTCTGGAATAAGTTAAAAGGAAGGATGAAAATGTGAGTTGACAGGGGCTTGTAATGTTTGAAGAATACTAAAGTGGATATGGTGATTGAAAGAAAATGGAAAGAGAGGAACATTATCTGTTGGACAGAATGTCAGCCGGCAGCCAGCCCATTTTGTTCCTATGGGCCATGAGATGTAATTTTACTCCATGATAATGAGAAGTCACTGTGCTTTGAGCAAATGAATAGCATGTTGAAAGGATAATTCTAGAACTTGTATTTCTCTCTCTCTTTTTTTTTTTTTTTTTTTTGACAGGCAGGGTGGACAGTGAGAGAGAGAGAGAGACAGAGAGAAAGGTCTTCTTTTTCCATTGGTTCACCCCCCAGTGGCCGCTGCGGCCGGTGCGTTGCAGCCGGTGCACTGCGCTGATCCAAAGCCAGGAGCCAAGTGCTTCTTCTGGTCTCCCTTGCGGGTGCAGGGCCCAAAGTCCTGGGCCATCCTCCACTGCACTCCTGGGCCACAGCAGAGAGCTGAAATGGAAGAGGAGCAACCAGGACATAATCCAGTATCCCAACCAGGAATAGAACCCAGGGTGCCGGTGCCGCAGGCAGAGGATTAACCAAGTGAGCTGTGGTGCCGGCCTAGAACTTGTATTTCTAATAGGTGGCAAGAAATAGAAGCAGGTAGATTTTGAGGTTTCTATGTGACTTCAGACATGAGATGATGACTTTATAATTAAGAGCAATGGGGGAGGTAAGAAATGGTTGGATTTGGGATCTAACCCCTTCATTCCCTAAGAGACCATCTTTTGGAGGCCTTCTTTCAGGTGTTGATTTTGTCTTTTTTTATTATTTATTTATTTATTTGACAGGTGGCTCCTCCTCGTCTCCCATGTGGGTGCAGGGGCCCAAGCACTGCCCTCCTGAGCCACAGCAGAGAGCTGGACTGGAAGAGGAGCAACTGGGACTAGAATCTGGCGCCCATATGGGATGCCAGCTCCGCAGACAGAGGATTGACCAAGTGAGCCACAGTGCCAGCCCCTGTTGATTTTATCTTTCTGCTATCCTGTGGCTGAGCTGTCATCCAAGAACTGCATTAACTTTTTGAGATGGTGCTATGTTCTCATGGCTTGTTTGTTGGTTTACTACTTAATATTACTAAACTCCATAGAAAAATGGACATGAGAACTGTTGTCAGAGTTCTTGTCTGAAATGGTTTATTGTGCCATCACATATGTCTGATAATTTGGCTGTGGTAAGAATTTCCAGATTTTAAACAATTCTTTTCAGAACTTTGAATGTGCTTCTCCATTGTTCTTCAGTATTTGGTGCTGTTTATGTTAATTAACTCACTTTCCTTGCTTTTAAAATATTGTTTATTTTCTTCTTAAGATGTTTCACATCATTTATCATGATTTAGAACTCTTTGTTCAACCATTGTGCTGGGCAAAAGGTGGAACTATTTCATTTAAAGACTTGTGTTCTCATTCAGTATCTAGAAACTTCTCTTATTATTCCTTTATTAATTTCCATTTCATGTTACCTATAGCTTCTTTTTTGGAACACCATGCAGTTTTGTATCAGAATATTTCATTTTTACTCTACAACTTAATTTTTGCCCTTATTTTTCTCATCTTTGGCCACTGTCCCTTGCTGGAAAAACATGGGTTTCCGCTTCCTATGCTCTGCATTGTCAACCAACATCCCTCTGTAAGCTATATATTAGTTTTCTGTTGCTGCTTAAAAAATTACCCCCACAATCAGTAGCTTGAACAATACAAATCTACCATCTTCAGACCTGAAAGTCTGAAGTCCAACATATATCTCAACATAAAATCAAAATATCAGCAGGGCTCCATTCTTTCTGAGGGCTCATTGAGAGAAGTTCCCTTGTCCTTTTAGGCTTCTATAGGTTGCTTGTATTTGTTGGCTCATGATCCTCTTCCTGTTTCTTCAAAATCAGCAATGTTACTATGTCTCTCCTTCTACCCAAAGTCAGAAAACTTCCTTTTCTCTAGAATCAGTGTGATTGGATTGTGCCTACCTGGATAATCTATGACAATCTGTCTACCATAATATCTGTAAGTTAAATTATATTAGCAAACCATCCTTTGTCTTGTGAAAATAAATGGTGGGTGAATATTTCTGCAGTTTGCTATTCTGCTTATCACAATCTTTCTACTAGAGCTTTCTTTGGGCCTTTGCATCTGTTGATACAACCCTCTTGTTCTTTCCATGATTACTGGCATGAATACCATCTTATGTTGTTAAGTTATCATATTACCATTGTTCTGGGAGTACAGAAGAAGCAAACACATGAACTTAATTTGGCATTTTGAACCAGAAACCTTTCCCTTCCCAAGGAGTTATCATATAGTGGTCTTGAGTAGAGAAATGATGTAATGAAACCTGGTGTTTTAGTATTATTATTTTTAACATGTATTTTCAAATTTTTCTCTTCTTTGAATTATTTTGATATTCTCTGAATTTAATTTTATTATAAAAGCAATTTCATTCTTTAAGCTACTGAACTGTAAGTAATTTTATTTCTTGTGCCTTTGTCTTGTAAAATTTTCTTGGATTTCTTTAGCAGTTTAATATATTCTATAATTATTTGAATGTTAACACATTGCTTTTTGTTGCACAAGTGTTGCGTGTCTATGTGTGAGTGTGTGTCCATGTGCACATACCTATGTTTTTGGGGGAATTCTAGGAACACATTTATGTTAAATGTGGCATTATTTTCAGTGATATAAAATTTTCATTCAAAATAACTTCAATTTAAGAATAAATAGGCTTTGTCATAATATTTATTCTAAACTTACAGTTGAATTTGGAAAGTTCTTAATGCATTTTGAACTTCTCATTAGGTGAGACATATTCTGTAGTTTACTAACACACAATCCACTTCACATTTGCTATCTAGAATCCTACACACATGAAAATGAAGTAAAATAATGCAACCAATTTATTGACTAAAATATTGCTCCTCAGTTTAGACTAGCTCAGATTTAAGAATCTCAAATCAATAAGTTTAGTTTTCAAATATACTTTTAATATACTTTTTAAAAAATCTGTCTATATACCTACCACCATGGATTAATCCTATTTTTGCTAGCTATAATATTCCTGTAGGATGTGGACACCTGCATGTAAAGAATCTGAGATTCAGAATGGTTGAGAACACATATATTGACCAGGTTCATTGAGCTTGCAAGTAGCACAGCTGGTGTTTGAACCCAGGTTGTTCTGACTTCCCATTTTATGATATTGACAATTGTATTATACTGAGAAAGACCCTGAAGGGCTTGAACTATGTGTTTCTTTCCTAATAAGCAGACAGAAAGGGCACTGCAGACAGAAGGAGCGTTACAACTTCACAGTCAATATTTCTGAGATTTCAGATATTTAAAATTTGTTCTGATGCTCCAGGGTCTCAAACCTTATTTTTACTGTCATGTGAGCTGCCCTTTCTCAATACCAGCCTTTGTGTCACTTCAAGGACAGCATATGTGGTGCACCTTTTGAATCCCAGGGACAGTGACTTTCACAGGAGGACCTACATTCTTTCATTTATTTTGTGTGCTCTCAGGTGGTATTTGAGTTGACAGCCAGGTCTTCAGTCTTCTTCTCAGGGGATTATAGCTGTTGAACGACTTTCATCTTTCTTTGTCTGTGTATTTTTTAGTTATAAAGGATCAAGAAGGCTCTGTATTCTTCTCTCTCCCAGTCATCCCTTGGTATTCTCAGTGGAATGTTAGTTGGAAAATCACACTCCTACAGTGGCGGTTAGGTAATTGAAATTCAATGCAGCAGGGAGAAAATCAGTTCTGGTGGCTTATTTCTCTGCAAATTCTTTATTAGGATTTCAGCCCTGGATCTGCACTAGTAAAGTAGGAAAGAATTACAGGAAGGGAAAAGGGTCCCCTGGAATGTTCTGATTTGAAATGATTATATCCAAACTCTACTTCTGAGATGACCTGCTTACCTTGTGCACATACCTCTGTTTTGCCGTTCTTTAGATGTTCTTTTTGAAGTCGAACCCTCCTGCAAATAGCTTTACCAAATGCTATTTGAGGGTAAGATGTGCTGTGGTCATATTAATGTGAGGGTTTATCAAATATCCTTTTATATTTTCACTCTAAGCAGCCTGATATCCTCATCACCCTCCCCCTCCCTGCTTCCTGCAGGATTTCCTCAGGGACCTGTTAACAGGGTGCATTTGTCAATGAAGGCAATCAATCCCCCCCTTTCTTTTGAGAAATCTAGCTTAAAAGAATATATTTTTTTTCTGACAAGTATAAGACTGACATTAGCCAGAAAGAAAAAGTCCAATTTTAAAGTCTAATTTTCTGATTCATTGAATACAGTTGACACGGAATTCATTGAATGCAGTAGACAAGGAATGAAGCCCAAACTCATAATGTTAAAAGATTCTGAGAAATAATGTAAGATAAAAATACACTGTTAATATTCTTTTTATCTGCATATTACGTCCCTGGGACAACAAAAGGATCATAAAAAGAAGGGAAATGGTTAAAGAGAGCTGCAGTAAAAACTGATTTTTTTAAAAAACCTGTAAGGTGTAAGTAAAGTGTTAGTTTCTGATCCCTATATTTTGTTAGGTTGTAATTAAGACTTAGAGTGATAAATGATATGAAATGAAAGCGGTTTCTATTACAGGGAAACACTTTTGTCACCAGAGGCAGACATAAAGTTAACATAGGTTAATAATATGTTATTATATATTATAAATATATAAAGGCATTAACATATGAAAAAGATTCCTGACATTTCTGTAACCTTCTAAGCTTGTTTGCAAAGTTAGGAATGAAAAAAAAAATATTATTTGCTGAAACACATTAGAGTGATATTTCAAAATTATCCAGAAAAAAATTTCTCAACAATCTGTATTAACCTTTTATCTTTGAGTATATATCACATGTGTTTATTTATGCTGTTAAAATTCCTTGACATCACCTAGGAGGTTGTGAAACAACCATGACTTTTTAAATCTGCATAACTGACATTGAATTAACAAGTTATCAGACATATTGAGGAGCAAAGTAAAGAGAAAAACTGAATGATAGAAACAGAAATGAATTCAGGTCTTCTATATTTCAAGGTTGATAAAACAGGACTGCAAGATAACTTTAGTTAACATGTTCAGGAAACACTTATATAAGTGAAATAATTCACTAAAGAACTACAATATGTAAGACAGATTGAAGTAGAAAATCTGAACATTTAAAATGTAAGTACATTCACAGGAAGTTCAAACTCAATGTATAAATATATGACAGCTGAATAAATATAACTGAAGAAAACAAAGTGATAAATTAGAAAATATGTCAGTAGAATAAAGACTAAAATGTATAAAATAAAATAATGGAAAGCATTTAAAATAAAATAAAATACATAAGAGGGCACAATGAAAATTTCTAATACATGTGGAGTTGAAAGAGAGAGAGGGAAAGAGAGAAAGAGAGACTTTGAGAGAAGACACTTTATTTGAAGAAACAGTGAAATTTCAACAAAATAGATGGAAGTGGAAGGAACTTGGCCAGATATTCAGGAATGGCTATGAACTTCAATCAGGATAGACAGTAAAATATCAAATACTAATATGAGTCACATTTCATAGCTAGTACATGACTAATGTTACCAGAAGAAATGGAAACCAGTAAACAATAGAATATCAAATTGAGCACTCTCCCAAACTCACCATCGACCTGCAATGTGATACTCAGAAATCATCCTTCTGAAAATAACGTAGTCTCTGGGAAATTATTATATGTGGCTTCACAGACCTGGAGTTCCCTTGTTGCTTGGGCATGTCATTGTAGTGGGATCCACGGTTGGAGTGAGAATTGTGCAGATCATTTGTGCAGTTCATATGGCAGTGTGAATGAATGTTACACCAACTGTGGGCTAAAACTCAGGCACTGATCACCTTGGAGGAAGGAGGTGAGGATGTGATCATATGAACAGCAGTGGCCATTCCCCATCTTCTGTTAACAAGAGGAGATGTACCATGCACAATGTGGGTGTTACCTTGGATACTTGCCCCACTCTGGAGCATTGGCCAGCGCTGCCTGGCCACACCAAGCAGATACTTTTTTTTTTTTTTTTGACAGGCAGAGTGGACAGTGAGAGAGAGAGACAGAGAGAAAGGTCTTCCTTTGCCATTGGTTCACCCTACAATGGCCGCCACGGCCGGCGCGCTGCGGCCGGCGCACCGCGCTGATCCGATGGCAGGAGCCAGGAGCCAGGTGCTTTTCCTGGTCTCCCATGGGGTGCAGGGCCCAAGCACCTGGGCCATCCTCCACTGCACTCCCTGGCCACAGCAGAGGGCTGGCCTGGAAGAGGGGCAACCGGGACAGAATCCGGCGCCCCGACCAGGACTAGAACCCGGTGTGCCGGCGCCACAAGGCGGAGGATTAGCCTAGTGAGCCGCAGCGCCGGCCCACAGATACTTCTTGATACCTAATGAAAATGCAGACACTCCACTGAGTTACAGAGGCATGGTTCAAAGATAAAAGTCATTCAGAGAAAAAAACCACAAGTATCTCCACAAATGCCTAAAATAAAGGCAGAAATTCAAGAAGCAAGAATAAGGGAAACATAATGATCACCACCCCAAAGGAAAAAAATGTTTCAATACTAGCATGTGAAGGTGAAGAGATTGATGAAATGCAGGAAACAGAAGTCAAAAGATTAACCATAGATGTACTAAAAGCAATCAGAAGCAAATCCACAAACTAAAGGAATCCATACATGACATGAATAAAATTTTTCCAGTGAAATTGATATTTTAATATGAAATCAAAATGAAACATTAGAAATGAAGAATGTAATAGATAAAATAAAAATGTAGTGGAAAGCCTGAACAACAGATTTGGTGAAGCAGTAGAAAGAATATTTGTGCTAGATGAAATCTGGAAATTTGTCAGTCTGACCAAAAAAAAAGAAGAAATTGGAAAAATTAAAAAAGAAATTATGGTATATATACACTATGGAGTATTAATAAGCTGTAAAAAATGAAACTCTGTCTTTTGCAACAAAATAGATGTAAGTTTTTTTTTTTCCAGGGTTTCTTGGCTTTCCATGCCTAAAATACTCTCATGGGCTCTTCAGCCATAACCGAATACCTTAAGGGCTGATTCTGAGGCCAGAGTACTATTTAGGACATCTGCCATTCTATGAGTTTACTGTGTATCCCGCTTCCCATGATGGATTGTTCTCTCCATTTTTGATTCTATCAGCTAGTATTAGCAGACACTAGACTTGTTTGCGTGATCCCTTTGACTCTTAGACCTATCAGTGTGATCAATTGTGAACTGAAATTGATCACTTGGACTAGTGAGATGGCATTGGTACATTCCACCTTGATGGGATTGTATTGGGATCCCCTAGCATGATTCTAACTCCACCATTTGGGGCAAGTCCGATTGAGCATGTCCCAAATTGTACATCTCCTCCCTCTCTTATTCCCACTCTTATATTTAACAGGGATCACTTTTCAGTTATAATTTAAACACCTAAGAATAATTGTGTGTTCATTACAGAGTTCAACCAATAGTACTAGAACAAAAAAAAATTACTAAAATGGGTAAAGTATTACATTGTACATCAACAGTCAGGACAAGAGCTGATCAAGTCACTGTTTCTCATAGTGTCCATTTCACTTCAACAGGTTTCCCCTTTGCTGCTCAGATAGTTGTTGCCGATCAGGGAGAGCATTCAGAAATCTACCAACAATAGATGCTGGAGAGGATGTGGGGAAAAAGGGACACTAACCCACTGTTGGTGGGAATGCAAATTGGTTAAGCCACTAATATAACCCTATCATTCAACCCAGCCATACCACTCCTTGGAATTTACCCACAGGAAATTAAATTGGCTAACAAACAAGCTGTCTGCACATTAATGTTTATTGCAGCTCAATTCACAATAGCTAAGACCTGGAACCAACCCAAATGCCCATCAACAGTAGACTGGATAAAGAAATTATGGGACATGTACTCTATCGAATACTATACAGCACTCAAAAACAACGAAACCCGGTCATTTGCAACAAGATGGAGGAATCTGGAAAACATTATGCTGAGTGAATTAAGCAAGTCCCAAAGGGACAAATATCATATGTTCTCCCTGATCGGCAACAACTAACTGAGCAGCAAAGGGGAAACCTATTGAAGTGAAATGGACATTATGAGCCATTTTGTGACTGGCCTGTTTCACGAAGTATAAAGGTTTCCAGTTGCATCCATTTTGCTGCAAATGACAGGATTTCATTTTTAACTAGGGTATAGTATTCCATAGTATATATATTCTATAATTTCTTTATGCAAAAAAAAAATCATCTCACAATTCACTACAAGTTGCTATAGTTTGATGTTTTATTCTGTTTCGTGTTGTTATAAAGAATAGTTAAAACTGGTTAACTTATTAAATAACAGTATCTTATTAGTTACAGCATGGAAATCCCAATATCACTGAAATGCGATGTTTGGTGAATAGGTCTCCTTAGCGCATCCACACATGACAGAAAGCAGAAGGGCTTTTATAAGAGTCTTAATTCAATAATGAGGAAGGGGCCACTTGTCCTAATCACCTCTTAATGCCTCCACTTCTTAATACTATCACATTGGCAACACTTGAAATTTAGAAGCTATAACATGTAATTGCTAAATATTCCATCTGATAAGTGGCAAACAATCTACAGATACAAATATATGCAAGTAAACAGACCATTACTATGTCTCATGTTATTGTGTCTAAGAAATTTTCAGTTTATAACTATCCTCCACTCTATTTGTACCTATTTATAAAGGAACAGTTTAATCCTACAACACAACTGAAAGGGAAGGAAGCAGAGAGGGAGGAAGAAAAGGACTGGGAGAGGGAAAAAAATGAGTGGATGGGAGAGAGAGAGAGGAAGAATATTTACATGCAAACTTTCAATAATACATTCATCTAACTTCTGTCAGTCAACTACAATGAATTTAGAGATTATAAATGATATTTATTCTCTAACTACATCATCAAATTTTCATTTCTCTGGAATCATTTTGGAAATCACAAGGCCATTCTTTTTCTCAAGGTCTTTCCTGGTATATTATTGAAAAGCTCTGTTGTTTCTGCAGTTCATTTTTCATATCCTATATATTTTAACAAATGTGACATCTAACTGTGAGTGTTTCACTTTGATCTCTTACATTGATCAAAAAGGCTTTTTTGCATTGTCATTTGTCAATCAATACCCATTTCCAAGAGTCTTTAAAGGAGTTCATTTAATTTTTGCAGTATAAGCATGTTTCAATGAGAATAATCAATTTTCAGTCACACAAAATAGACCAAATAAGTTCATATAATTAAAGGAGTAATGTCCTTCAGGGGAAAAGCAGTCACTAATTTTATTTCTCTGAGTTAAGAGGTGTAATGAAAATTGTCACAAAGCCTCAAATCATAACTATGCAAATACACTTAAAATAAATACAGATGTAAGTACAAATGAGATTACCAGAAGGTACACAAATCCTGCTTCTAAGGGACTAAAATTTATGAACATTAAACTTTATCAGAGTGACTAGTTTTCAAAAAAAGGGCCAAGTTTTGTGTTTTTGAACAAAGCAAGTGTGTGGTAAATTCTTGTTCTTCCCATAGTCTTCTAGATGACTCAAAGACTTCATTCCTTTTCTGGTGAGCCTCTAAAACATATGGCTCTGTGAGTCCCTCACTTATCCATGGTAGCTTTTTCCAATTTTTTTCTTTAGCAAGTAGTTTTCTCAAGCAGTAATTTAACCTTCAATAGCCTTACTATGATTTAACTTAGCATACTGATTTGTATGTGCACAACTTGATATGTGTCTTCCAGATACGTATTTGTGTTTTAGGAAATAGATTAATTATATATGTATCATATACAATTGCTTTGAAAATCAGAAAACTTTGGCATTTACAAGTATTATAACCCAGCATCTTCACAGAGATCTCAGATTACAAATGACATTGACACACACCATATCCCAGAGAAAATACTGTAAGTAGTCTCTACTTTTAGTGACTTTTCAACCTTAATACTAAAATTACTTATGAGGTTACATCAATTGTATTACTAGCATAAAAACTATTGTTTGTATAGTTTTGGTAACATAAATATGCATAAATCTGCAATGAAGCTCAGTTGTTGTTATTTAAGAGAAGATTTCTATGTATGGACCAAGAAAAGAGCAATATGGCTATATTGAGGGGTGTATGCCAGACAGCTCATCGAGTTCTTGCATCACATGAATGCTTTCTCCCAGTCTAATCCTTCTGCAACTTTGGAGTGCATGAAACTCGCGCCCAGATTTCGGTAGACTGCACTTGCTGAATAAAATAGTTTAAACATTTCCAGCAGTATTTTGCTCCTAAGTTGTAGCACATTTCCTCTAGGGAAGAAGAAAGGAACATCTGTTTTTTATTCAGCTAAACAGTATATAGTTTTTATTAAAAGAGAATTATAGCTGAAGAGTCAATTTTTCACATAGCAGATTTATCTTTTATGTCTCTGGGAACTTTTCAGTAGAATAGAGAAAATGAAGATTACTTTATAATATTTTCTAAATTAGATGATTTCTTGAATTGATGAAATTGAGAAGTATGGTATCTCTTAGTGCCAAGTCCATCACAGGCTTGACATTATCATATGCCATAAGACCTCTTAGCTTAGTGACTTAGATGTTTCTATTAGCCAAAACCAGCATCATGAGAGTTGGTAAATGACACTAACATGCTTTGTGGAAGAAATCATGTTTTTTATCTATTATGAATTACTAAGATGAAGAATTTTTTAGAGGCACCACAGGAAATAGGCCTGGGTTATGTACTAGAAACACCCAGGAATATAGCTGCAGAAGCCACACTGAATCCAGATCTGAGGTTCTCAGGCTGTTGTGATTATCACATCCTGAACTCCTACCTAAAGCTTTGCCCATTTGCCCTCTAAAATGCAAATGAATAAATATGTCATTGGCAGTGCTTCTATTCCACCAAGGAATTTAGTTTTTTCTAGTTCTCTTGAATCATCTCTTGATCTTATACTTTCCTTTCCTAATTATTTTCAGGTGGGAGATCATCCAACGTGACTAGATGTGTAGCATGTTGTTGGCCATCCATTCCTATTGCATTTAATGTGAGAAAACAGAATTCTCCAAACAATAATTCTACTTCTTGGGATGAAGCCCAAACAAAATTTCAAAGAGAGTGAAATTTATGTGTAATGCCCTGCAGTCCTGTCTCAATCTTTCTGCCTTCCTTTTGGATAATAGCCAAAGCAAATGTTAAACCTCACCGTGTTCTGTCTTCCACCTTAATAATGTAACCTTACTAGGCACCCACAATTATTATCCTCATTTTATTTTATAGATTAAGAAATGAGTAAGGAGTAGCTCAAGGACACCTTTCCTAAATCCAAGATTCCATCTCCCTGTTGTCTGATGCCAGTGCTTTGTGGAAGCAACTTTCTTGGATTCCATCCTCCTGAAGTTACCCTGGACCATCATCTCTTGCCCTGTCCTACTCTTAGGTGCCATCAGTGATACAAAGGCATTTTCCTACTTGATCTCTATACTAAGATGCTAACTTGTGCTATGCCAAGACCCTGGCACTGTTCCAAATAATCCAAGAAACAATCCCAGGCTTCGAAATTTATTATCAGTAATGACTTACTGAGTTTCTTGGAGAGTTAGAGAATCCTTAAGACAAATCAGAATCTTAGATATGTGGCATAAAGATACTGTCCTCCAAATTTTACTGTTACATTTGGTACTGTTTCATGGTGAATTAACTCTAACTGCACAGAGCAAACCATTTCTTTTAAAATCATGTTTCTTCTCTAACATCATTTCTTTCACATATGATAAGCAATTGAAATTTTGTTAAGTCATTTAATGAATTCTAGATACATTGGAAATGGCTTCCAGGTACTGTAACTTTTGCCAGGAATATTTATCTTACAGCAGTTTCTCTTTAATTGAAGCCTTGAAACTTTTAGAGTAATGCTTTCCAAACTGTTCTCACTGGTGGAAGATTGTTTCTACCTTATCCATACCTTTCTCTGTCAGCAGTCTTATGTTTATCTCATGACAATAAATACCACAAAAAATATTCTGCAACCTTGAGCCAGATGATTCAAGATTTTTTCTTTAAAAAAATTTACTGGTATGAAAAAAAAATTTATTAATAAATCATGACATGAAGTGATCATTGGTATTGATTTATGCAACATATATTTGCAAAGAAATATTTATATACCACTCAAGGATATGTGGACTTTAGAAGGTAGAGGAATCTCTGCTTATAAATTATTATAATTATTACAGCTATAAAGAAGAAAATGATAGTATTATTTCCCCAAACTGCAAAAACAGTTTGATTTTTGTTTGCTTATTTGTTGTTTGTTTCATTTTGTTTGGGTAGAGAGAGTAAATGTTTATGACATATCAAAAATGCAAGTGCTATTGAAGTTAAGTTGTGTAGTGTTAAATATACATATGATATTTTCTAAGCTAGAGACCATCCATTTAACATTTGCAGTGGACACTTACAGTGGTTTCACTAGGTAAATCATTATATTTAATAATATCCCTGAAGAGGAAAAAGATTATGAAAATTTATGGTTAAATACCATGGGATCATTCTTCATCTCTCCATAATATGAACTAGCCTTTACATCACATGAGAGGTAAATATCATAAAATAGGCTCTTTGGGGCTAGCATTGTGTTGAAATGGACTTAGTCACCACTTGTAGTACCAGCATCCATGTTGGATCACCGGTTCAAGTCCTTGCTGTTCTGCTTTTAACCTAGTTCCTTGCTCTCCTCATGATCACTCAAGGCTCTTAACATGAACTACCTAGGCTTCCATAGTTAGATTCACCAACTCCTTCAGCATTTTAACAAAGCCATAGGCTACACCAGCTCTTTTTGATTTCTGTTAGCATGGATTATCTATTTCCATCCTTTCACTTTCAGTCTGCATGTACAATATTGGTGAGATGTGTTTCTTGTAGGCAGGAAATAGATGGGTTTTATTTTTTAATCCATTCAGCCAGTATGTGTCTTTTTTTAAAGATTTCTTTATTTTTACTTGAAAGTCAGAGTTACACAGAAAGAGGAGAGGCAGAGAGAGAGAAAGAGAGAGAGAGAGAGAGAGAGGTCTTCCATCCACTAGTTCACTCCCCAGATGGCCACAATGGCTGGAGCTGGGCCAATCCGAAGCCAAGAGCCAGGAGCTTCTTCTGGGTCTCTCATGGGGGTGCAGGGGCCCAGGGACTTGGGCCATCTTCTACTGCTTTCCCAGGCCATACCAAAGAGCTGGATCGGAAGTGGAGCAGCCGGGTTCAAACCAGCGCCCATATAGGATGCCGGCACTACAGGCAGCAGCTTTCCCGCTGGGCCAAAGCACCAACCCCCAGCCTGTGTCTTTTAATTGGAGAGTTGAGGCCATTTACATTCATGGTGACTATTGATAAGTAAGGAATTGGCCCTGCCATTTTTTCTTTAGTATTCCAATTTTCTACTTTGGGTTTCCTTTGTACTTTTACTGGGATATTTTCTGCCTTAACCTGCTTTCATAGTGATTATGATGTTTCTGTGTGTAGCACATCCTTAAGCATCTCTTATAAAGCTGGATGGGTCGTGACAAATTCTTTCAATTTCTGTTCATTATGGAAGGTCTATATTTCTCCTTCATTTATAAATGAGAGCTTTGTAGAGTACAGTATTCTGAGTTGACAGTTTTTTTTTTTTTCCCTTAAGACTTGGAATATATCTCACCATTCTCTTGTCGCCTAAAGGATTCCTAATGAGAAGTATGCTGTGAGTCTAATTGGAGTTCCTCTGAAAGTAATTTGATGTTTCTCTCATGCACATTATTACAATCTTTATGTTTTATTGTGGAGAGATTTACTACAATGTATTGTGGTGAGGATCTTTTCTGGTCATGTCTATCAGGATTTCTATATGCTTCCTGTACTTGGATGTCCCTTTCTTCTCCAAATTAGGGAAGTTTGTCATTATTATTTCACAGGAAATGCCTTCTAATTCTTTCTTTCTTTCCTTGCCTTCAGGGACCTCTAAGACTCATATGTTGGGTCGTTTGATATTATCCTGTAACTCTCCAACAGTGTTTTTTTAGGTTTCTAATTTCTTAATATTTTTGATCTGACTAAAATTTCCAGAGATATTTTCTTCCAGCTTGGATATTCTTTCTTCTGCTTCACCAGCTCTATTGTTAAGACTTTCTATTTTTCCACTGCATTTTTTTATTTGATCCATTAAATTTTTCATTTTTAGTATTTTATATTTATTTCTATTTAGGATCTCAATTTCATGGGAAAAATTTACATTCATATCATGTATTGTTTTCTTTAGTTTATGAATTTGCTGCTGATTGCTTCTGAGTAATCTGATGATTAGTTTTTTGAACTCAGTTTCTGGCATTTCCTCAATCTCTTCATTTTCACCTTCTAATATTGAAATGTTGTAGCGTTCCCTTGCAGGGCTCATAGTAACTTCCTTATCCTTATTTCTTGAATAGTCTTCTTGATTCTTTGGCATTTTTAGAATTTTTTTTGGAGTCTCGTGACCTTTGTCTTTGGTCTGTATCTCTGTGGCTTGTTGGGATGTCTATACACTTTCAGTGACTACCAAAAAGTGTGTGCTGGTTGTAGCTAGGGTGTTCTGTTCAGTATTCCAGGGTGGAGCAAGTATCCAGGGTAAGATCCCCATTGGGCACGGTAGCTCTTTTCTGAGCACTCATCTGAACTGGTTATATACTGGACATTTGATCTGTGGAGTCTTTCCTGTGAGTATGGTTCATTTCTGTTATTAAATGTTATAGGTAACCGAGGAGTTCAGAGAGTACAAAGTGGCATGCTGTGATTGCCCAGGGCCTAGACCCACTCTGTCTCATCTTATGCATTGACTGTTTAATCAGACTCAGTTCCCAGGACTCTCCAGGTTGTAGATTGCCCTGATAGCCAGTACTGAATATGTGTAAAAAGGTGTTCCCTGGGGCCAGCACTGTGGTGTAGCAAGTCAAGTCACCACCTGCAGTGCCGGCATCCCATATGGGTGCCGGTTCAAGTTCCGGCTGCTCCACTTCCAATCCAGCTCTCTTCAATGGCCTCGGAAAGCAGTAGAAGATGGTCCAAGTCCTTGGACCCCTGAACCCATGTGGGTAGATGCAGTGGAAGCTCCTGGCTCCTGGCTTCGAATCAGCACAGCTCCAGTTGTTGCGGCCAATTGGCAAGTGAAGCAGCGGATGGGAGACCTCTCTCTCTCTCTCTCTCTCTCTCTCTCTCTCTCTCTCTTTCTCTGACCCTCTTTCTATTTCTGTGTAACTCTAACTTTCAAATAAATACTAAAAAAAAAAAAAAAGAAGCTAATATGTTTAAAGAGGATCTGTCTGTGTGTGGTCCTCCCAATCAGCTTCACTGTTGGTGGGAGGGGTGGGATTTTATTTTCTGGTTAGGTCTGTGGTTAGTGGGCATGAAAAGTATCCACCTACTGCAGCCTCTCTTACTTCTCGATGGTGTTGTGCTAGTAGGAGAGTCCTACAGGAGATGCTTCCCCTCTGCAGTGGTGGCCCTATCCTGTTTCCAGGCAAATAGCACAGTGCAAGTGCTGTGGAGGGAGAATGAATTCTGGATTGTTGTGACCCTTGTTGATTGGGTGGGGTGCAACTCCTGTTATTGCTGGGCTGGAGCATGGGAGGTGGGGCAGCAGCTACCTGCCTGTGTCCCCCCAAAAATAAATAAATGAATAAATAAATAAATAACATGAGCCCATAAGCCCTGCCCCTACTGGCAGCAGGTCTCTACTGTAGCAGGGTGGGAGGGAGAGATATGCGCAATCTATCTTTTTTCTTCTTTTTTTCTTTCTTTCCACCTTTGCTGTCTTAGAGGATTTACATGGAATTTTAAGAGCAGTTCACCAAGCTCTCCCTCCTGCTGTATCAGTAATGCTGTGGGCCTGTGGATTCCCCTCTCACCTGGTTTGCTGGCACAGCATCTTTGTCTCCGGATCCAAGCTTCCATTGTTTTCTGTTTGTTTGCTCACTTGGCATAGGTCTGGTCCATTTCTATTGCTCATGCTGGGTCTCCTGCTCGGTTTCACCCAGAGCTCTATCCTATGAGTATACTTTCTCCCCTTTTTAAACATTAATTTTGCCCTATGTAAGCCAGATCATCCTGTTGCTTTTCTGCCATCTTTGAAACCCCCCCCCAAAAAAAATATGGTTGTGAAAAGCAACAAAACAGTAGAAGTCTGAAAGTTGTGCAGTCAGGAAGAGACTGTTGGCAATGACCATGCTTCTCAGTGTTAGCTTCTAAGCAATAGTTATGCCCAACAGCCATGTGTCTACAATACTGTTCTATCATTCACCTTTGAAAGTCTGCTAACCACTGAACTTCAGAATTCCTAAAAGCCTCCATATAAGATTATAATTCTGCTTAGAGAGATTGTGACTGATCAGCATAGCTCTATCACTTTAGAAAAAAAAAAGTAAGATCAAGGGTGTGTGTTTCAGATATTGAATGATAACTTTATTTTTTCACTAGAATTGTGGCTACAGTTCCATATATATTAAAAATAACACACATAACCAAAATGAGAGAAGTGTTTATTGAGATGAAAACATGATAGGCTGTTATACTCGTTATCAGTAGCCCCCAAAACAATATGACATCAGTGGGATCCAAAGAACACAGTTGAAAAACATATGTACTATGCATGATAAAAGAAGTCCAATGGATGGTATGAAAAAATACAGTTTAAAATTATACAGCTAATAATATTTTGACAAATTTGGAGAAACTTAAGACATAATACACTAAAGTACCAGACAGCATTGACAAGAAGTTGAGAAAGGAGTTGAGATTAAAGTAACCTAAGATTCCTTGGATTAGTCAGGTGGAAGATACAGGTACTTACTTTGCTGATTCAATTTTCATGCAAAAATACAAGAATAGGTCTATTTTTAGTTTTTTGAGGTCCAGAATGGGCTGCTTTTTACTAATTGGCATTACTACTGGGAATATATAAGTGTTTCCTTTTCTCCACTTCCTTACCAGAATTTGTTGTTTCTTGTTTGTTTGTTTGTTTGTTTTTTGATAATAGCCATTCTAACTAGAGATGATTCTTTATTGCGGTTTAGACTTGCGTTTCCCTGATGGCTAGTGTTGAGTATTTTTTCATGTATTTATTGGCAATTTGTATTTTTTTTAGAAATATCCATTTAAGACCTTTGCCCAATTATTATCTAGACTCTGTATTTTTTGTTGTTGTTGAGTTTTCTGAGTTCATTGTATATTTTGAGTATTGATACTTTGTCATATGATTAGCTTGCAGTTATTTTCTCCCAATCTGTTGGTAGTCTCTTCACTTTATTATGGTAAGTGACATAAGCCAGAGAGAGAAAGACAACACGATATGTATTCTCTCATAGGTGGAAAGTAAAAAGAAATATTCTATCTGAACTTAAAATATTCTTCACTAGGAACTGGGGAGGGTCAGGGAAAGAGGATAGAGAGAGCTGGGTAACAGTTATCAAGACATTGTCAGCAAGAAGTAGTAAGTTCTAGTATTCCACAGCACAATGGAATGACTATAGGTCAGAATAATATATTACATGCTGTAATAAGAGCCAGAAGAGAGGAGCTGTCAGGCTTCAAATACGAAGATAAGAATATGGAATTGATAATTCCCTTGTTTTACCAGTGTATGTACTGAAATATTGCATTGTACATATAAAAGATAGAAGTTTTGCACATTAATAAAAATTTTTAAATAAAAGTTTTTATGAAACCTTAAGTCACCACTAAGAAAATATAATGTCATTTCCATTATGGCAGAGGAAAAAGAAATAATGAAAATCTGCACAAAGGCGAAGAGGGAAAAGAGAAAAAGAAGGGGAGGAAATGCATTATGGATGATGAGCTGGAGCCAACTGACACAGCCTTTCAGCTTTTGAGAGCTGCTATGTGCATCTCTGTTCACTGTTGTCTTGTTGGTTGCTTTTATTCTCCCATGTGGAGAATATTGATAGCAGAGAAATAAGCAAATGCTACAAATTGAGACTGCTATTTCAGAAGGTCAGTTTTTGAACATTCACCAATACATTTCTGGGCATTGTAAGTAGAAAACATAATTATTAATTCTGAAATTACTAGTGTTAAAACTAACAGTAAACTGTGGTAACAGTTCACAGCCTGTGTATGGTTAACAATAAAGTCTTAACAAGTATAAAACAAAATATTCAGTTAGAAGAAGAAAGGAAAAAAATAACAGATTAGGAGATTTTAACGGTTTTATCTCAGAAGCTGACGTATTAAACAAGCAGAAAAATATCAAGCACATGAAAATACTATTCACAATAAAAAATGTGATCTATGGCTGGCACTGCGGCTCACTTGGCTAATCCTCCGCCTGTGGCACGGCACCCCAGGATCTAGTCCCAGTTGGGGCATCAGATTCTGTCCCGGTTGCTCCTTTCCAGTCCAGCTCTCTGCTTGGGCCCTGCACCCGCATGGGAGACCAGGAGAAGTACCTGGCTCCTGGCTTTGGATCGGAGCAGCACGGTGGCCAAAGTGCTCAGGCCATGGTGGCCATTTGGGGGGTGAACCAACGGAAAAAGGAAGAACTTTCTGTCTCTCTCCCTCTCACTATCTAACTCTGCCCGTCAAAAATAAATAAATAAAAAATATGATCTAACGGATGTACAAAGAATGCTGAAGGCAATAAATCAAAGTACAAATTATGGTTAAGCATAAAATTACTGCCAAAAATATAGAAAAATAAGATTCATTTATTAATCGAATCCTCTTAAAAAGAAAAAGTAAGGGGAAACTTAAAACAGTCTATTTGAAAATTAGAAAAAAATTTTAATTGTTCAGAAAAGTTTTAATTAAAATTTAGGAAATGTTTGAAACTGAGCAACACAAAAAGTTCTGTGTTACAAAATATGCTGAATAATATTAATAGAGTGCTTAGTAAGAGATACATGGCCTTGAATGTGAAATATTAGAGAACAAAATAGAAGGCATGAATGATCTAAGTGCTTAATCTCAAAAGTAAGAAAAATGTGCTGTGGCATAGCGGATAAAGCCACCACCTGTGATGCCAGCATTCCTTATGGGCACTACATCCAATCCAGCTCCTTTCTAATGACCTACAAAAAGCAGTGTAGGATGGCCCAAGTACTTGGGCCCCTGCTACCCATGTAGGAGATGAGGTGTAGCTCCTGGCTTCAGTCTGACCCAGCCATTGCAGTTTCTGTCATCTGAGGAGTGAACCAATAGATAGAGGATATCTTTCTCTCTCTCTCTCAAATAAATAAATAATCTTAAATCCTTACTGGACAGGATAGAAAATCTCCCTCATGAAAATGAAAGCTTAAGGAGGAATCAAAATGAAATGAAGAAACTAGTAGAAAATGAAATTGTGATAGTGAAGAGAAATCAAAATGAAATGAAGAATTCAATAGATCAAGTGACAAACACATTAGAGAGCCTTAAAAACAGAATCAGTGAAGCAGAAGAGAGAATACTGGACTTAGAAGACAGAGCACAGGAAAGTATACAGTCAAACCAAAGAAAAGAAGAGGAAATTAGAAATCTAAAACATATTGTCGGGAATCTATAGGATACTATTAAAAAATCCAACATTCAGGTTCTAGGAGTTCCTGAAGGCATGGAGAGAGAGAGAAAGGATTAAAAGGCCTTTTTAGTGAGATACTAGCAGAAAATTTCCCAGGTTTGGAGAAGGACAGAGACATCCTAGTACAGGAAGCTCATAGAACCCCTAATAAACATGATCAAAAGAGGTCCTCACCACGACACGTTGTAATCAAACTCACCACAGTGAAACACAAAGAAAAGATTCTAAAATGTGCAAGAGAGAAATGTCAAATTATTCTCAGAGGATCTCCAAATAGACTCACAGCAGAATTCTCATTAAAAATCCTACGGGCTAGGAGGGAATGGCGAGACAAAGCCCAGGTACTAAGGGAGAAAAACTGCCAGCCCAGAATATTATATCCTGCAAAGCTCTCATTTGTGAATGAAGGTGAAACAAAGACCTTCCATAGCAAACAGAAATTGAAAGAATTTGTCGCCACTCGTCCAGCCTTACAAAAGGTACGTAAAGATATGTTATACATAGAAACACAGAAACATGGCCATCAATATGAAAGAAGGTAAACGAAAAAATCCTCAATAAAATTCTGGCCAATAGAATGCAACAATACATCGGAAAGATCATCCACCCAGACCAAGTGGGAATTATCCCTGGTATGCTGGATAGTTCAATGTGTGCAAATCAACCAATGTGAAACACCACATTAACAAACTGCAGAAGAAAAGCCATATGATTATCTCAATAGATTCAGAGAAAGCATTCGATAAAATACAACAACCTTTCATGATGAAAACTCTAAGCAAATTGGGTATAGAAGGAACATTCCTCAATACAATCAAAGCAATTTAGGAAAAACCCATAGCCAGAATCATATTGAATGGGGAAAAGTTGGAAGCATTTCCATTGAGATCCGGTACCAGACAGGAATGCCCACTCTCACCACTGCTATTAAATATAGTTCTGGAAGTTTTAGCCAGAGCTATTAGGCAAGAAAAACAAATTAAAGGGATACAAATTGGGAAGGAAGAACTCAAACTATCCCTCTTTGCAGATGATATGATCTTTATTTAGGGGATCCAAAGAACTCTACTAAGAGACTATTGGAACTCATAGAAGAGTTTGGAAAAGTAGCAGGATACAAAATCAATGCACAAAAATCAACAGCCTTTGTATACACAGGCAATGCCACAGCTGAGAAAGAACTGCTAAGATCAATCCCATTCACAAAAGCCACAAAAACAATCAAATATCCTGGAATAAACTTAACCAAGGACGTTAAAGATCTCTATGATGACAATTACAAAATCTTAAAGAAAGAAATAGAAGAGGATACCAAAAAATGGAAAAATCTTGCATGCTCATAGATTGGAAGAATCAATATCATCAAAATGTCCTTCTCCCAAAAGCAATTTATAGATTCAATGTGATACCAATCAAAATACCAAAGAAATTCTTCTCAGATCTGGAAAAAATGATGCTGAAATTCATATGGAGACACAGGAGACCTCGAATAGCTAAAGCGATCTTGTATAACAAAAACAAAGCCAGAGGCATCACAATACCAGATTTCAGGGCATACTACAGGGCAGTTGTTATCAAAGTAGCATGAAACTGGTACAGAAACAGATGGATAAATCAATGGAACGGGATAGAAACACCAGAAATCAACCCAAACATCTACAGCCAACTTATATTTGATCAAGGATCCAAAATCAATCCTTGGAGTAAGGACAGTTTATTTAGTAAATGCTGCTGGGAAAACTGGATTTCCATGAGCTGAAGCATGAAGCAAGACCCCTACCTTTCACCTTATACAAAAGTCCACTGAACATGGATTAAAAACCTAAATCTAAGAACTGATACCATCAAATTATTAGAGAAAATTGGCGAAATCCTGTATACAGAAATCTACCAACAACAGATGCTGGAGAGGATGTGGGGAAAAAGGGACACTAACCCACTGTTGGTGGGTATGCAAACTGGTAAAACCAGTACGGAAGTCAGTCTGGAGGTTCCTCAGAAACCTGAATATAACCCTACCATACAACCGAGCCATAACACTCCTTGAAATTTACCCAAAGGAAAGTAAATTGGCAAACAAAAAGCTGTCTGCACATTAATGTTTGTTGCAGCTCAATTCACAATAGCTAAGACCTGGAACCAACCCAAGTGCCCATCAACAGTAGACTGGATAAAGAAATTATGGGACATGTACTCTATAGAATACTATACAGCAGTCAAAAACAATGAAATCCGGTCATTTGCAACAAAATGGAGGAATCTGGAAAACATCATGCTGAGTGAAATAAGCCAGTCCCAAAGGGACAAATATCATATGTTCTCCCTGATCAGTGACAACTGACTGAGCACCATAAAGGAAACCTGTTGAAGTGAAATGGACACTGTAAGAAACAGTGACTTGACAAGTGCTTGTCCTGACTGTTGATGCACAACTTAATACTTTATCCCTTTTAGTATTTTTTTGTCCTATTTAATACTGTTTGTTGAACCCTGTAATTAACACACAATTATTCTTAGGTGTTTAAATTTTAACTGAAAAGTGATCTCTGTTAATTATAAGAGTGGGAATAAGAAAGGGAGGAGATGTACAGTTTGGAACATGCTCAATCGGACTTGCCCCAAATGGTAGAATTAGAATCGTACCAGGGGATTCCAATTCAAACCAATCAAAGTGGCATGTACCAATGCCATTTCACTAGTCCAAGTGATCAATTTCAGTTCACAATTGATCACACCGATAGGTCTAAGAGTCAAAGGGATCACACAAACAAGACTAGTGTCTGCTAATACTAACTGATAGAATGAAAAAGGGAGAGAAGGATCCAACATGGGAAGTGGGATACACAGCAGACTCATAGAATGGCAGATTTCCTAAACAACACTACGGCCTCAGAATCAGCCCTTAAGGCATTTGTATCTGGCTGAAGAGCCCATGAGAGTATTTTAGGCATGGAAAGCCAAGACACTTTGGAAAAAAAAAAAAAAAAAAACACCTAAATGAAAGATCTCTGGGAGTGAGATCCCGGTGGAAAGAATGGGCCATCAAAGAAGGAGGTACCTTTCTCTGAAGGGAGGAGAGAAGTTCCACTTTTACTATGACCTTGTCCAAATAAGATCAGAGTTGGCGAACTCAAAAGGCTTCCATAGCCTTGGCAACTCATGACTAGAGCCTAGGGTGATTACTGATGCCATAAACAAGAGTGTCAATTTATTAAGTCAACAACAGGAGTCACTGTGCACTTACTCCTCATGTAGGATCTCTGTCCTTATGTTTTGTTGAATGTGAATTAATGCTATAACTAGTACTCAAACAGTTTATATTTCTGTGTGGGTGCAAACTGAGGAAAACTTTACTTAATATTTACTAAATTGATCTTCTGTATATAAAGATAATTGAAAATGAATCTTGATGTGAATGGAATGGGAGAGGGAGCAGGAGATGGGAGGCTTACGGGTGGGATGGAAGTTATGGGGTGGAAAAAGCCATTGTAATCCATAAGCTGTACTTTGGAAATTTATATTTATTAAATAAAAGTTAAGAAAAAGTAAGAAAAGTGAAGACAACTAATGAAATTTATACAATGACACTTCTTCTAGGAAAAGAATTAAATGACTCAAATACACTATAGATATGAACATCTTTGTTAGCATTAGAGGAATCAGTCTCAATAATCCTCTCTCACACACACAGACACAGACACAATTGTAGAAGTATAATCATTAGAAAAAACAGCAAAGTCTTCATTCAGTATGATAAATCATATAGAAAACTGATGAACCTCAGCAGTAAACCACTAGAGCAGTCATATTTTTCTGCAAAATTAGTAGATGTAATGTCATTATGAAAAAAAAATGTCAATAGTATCTACTGGCATGTTTTTGTGTAAATATTTAAGCATACTAATGCATTATTTATATTTAAAAATTACATATTATATTTTAGTAATACATCCATATATATTATCTCACAGATAAACAGATAAAAAGGGTAAGAATTTACATTAAAGGAGAAGAGAGATGGGCTCTTTGAGCAGCTCACAAAAAAGACCCACTATGAAGATAGAATTTTTTCAAAAACATACAGGAAGTAAAAGCAAAATTTACCAAATATTATATTTGTGCTTTGTTGTAAGCTGCTTATTAAATTATGTTATTTTTTTAAGTAGAGTTGAAAATTTCTGAATTGGAAATTGGCAATGAATGATACTGAAAAGAGTCTAAGCTAAACTCTCTAAGTAATTTAACTCCAGTGGAACAGTTGTTACAGAGTGCAATGAAGTTAAGAAAATTTTGTTGAAATATGGGGGAAATCGGAATATATTTACATGTAGTAGAAACATACAGGATAGCAAGGTGAAGACTGACTATTACCCAAGGACTGTGCATTCTTTTCTAGGGAAAGAGTTTTTGCACTTATGTTATAAGGTTGCTTTATTTTTTTTTGTCTTTTTTTAAAGCTAGTGGAAATTCTACAAAAGCAAGAGGGGCATGATGAATCTGCATGGAAGGTGCAGATGCACACCAATGATGACAGACACAACACAAAATTCACATAGCTGAGAGACGGCACATGGGTTTACATCAGCTACAAAATTTCTGCACTGTAAAGAAACAGCAAAATGATGAGGCAACCAATAAAATGGTAGAAAAATATTTGAAATATTTGAAACTATGAAATAGATAAAATATTACCATCCAGAATCTATAAAGAGCTCAACAAACTCAACAACAATAAAACGAACAATCCAGTTAAGCAATGCCAAATGACTTGAAGAGGAATTTTTCAAAAGATAAAATTCAAATGGCCAACAGACACATGAAAAGATGCTCAGGGAAATGCAAATCAAAACCACAATATAGTTTCATATTATCCCAGTTAGAATAGCTCTCATAAAGAAATAAACAAATAATAAATGCTGCTTAAGATGTGGCTAAAAAGTGCACTAATCCACTGCTTGGGATTGTACCTAAAAAGGTACACTAATCCACTGCTGGTAACGTAAACTAGTACAGCCATTGTGGAAGACAGTATGGAGATACATCAGAAATCTGAATATAGACCTACCATATAACTCAGCAATCCCATTCCTGGGACTTTACCCTAGGAAATGAAATCAGCATTTGAAAAAAAAAAATTATCTGTCCTCCCCATGTCTTACTCTTAATTCACTATAGCTAAGATACAGAAATAAAGTTGATATTCATCAACTGATGACTGGATAAAGAAACTGGGCAGTGTGTGTGTGTGTGAGTGTGTGTGTGTGTGTGTATACTACTACTCAGCTATAAAACAGAATGAAATCATGTTATTTTCAACAAAATGGATGAAACTAGAAAACACTATAGTTAGTGAAATAAGCCAATCCCAAAGAGACAGATACCATATGTTTTCCCTGATGTTTGGTAACTAATAGAGTAACAAAATGTAATGTATAGGAATGAAATTGACATTTTGAGATCTGATGACTATATACAGCCCTTGTACTTACTGTTGAGGAACAGTGACTTTTTTTTCTCCTATTTGTTGAACACCTTACTTAATGTAAGGTTAATCTAATGAGTATAAAGTATACTGAAAGTGGATCATTCTAAAAGGTATGCGAGTAAATAAGACAAAGAAGGAGGAGGCAAGATGGGAACATGGGCTGGAGGAAAGTTATGGTAGGAAGTATCACTAAGTTCCTGTATCTATATATGTATAAAATACATGAAATTTTTTTACCTTAAGTAAAGCAAAATATGAAAAATTTTAAAAATACAATAAAATTTTAAGAAAGTCTAAAATAACCCATGATACTGGAAAAATAGAATAGAACTTATAAACGGGGCTCTCAGGCATTAAGTGTATTGAATTACAAACAGAAGTTAGATGAAAAGAGAGTGGGGCACCTCCTTTATTTAATAGAAGGGAAAATGAAATGTTGAACACTGGCATTGCTAATAAACATGGCTCTGAGGCATTGTCCAATGTGAAAGTCCCTTATTTAAGAACAATCATATGTTTGCTTTTCTAATTCTAGCAAGAGTTGGTTTAGCCATGCAACAATAAGCTTTTGGAATGATATAGGAAAGAAAGATCCAAGGAAGACAACGTTGGATAACTTGGAGCAGAGGAAGACATCAGTGTGTTTCTCTCTTTTTAATTTATTTTTATTAATACATAGAGAACAGATTTCATGTATTTCATATGTATGGTTCTAAGTTAACCATACTATGTTTAAGGTAGCTATGGAACTAAGAGTTTGGGCAGAAGTTGCATCCCTGGGGAGCCTACATTAACCTTGACTCTCTTTCTCCTGACCCCGTTTTTGTTCTGATTTCCAAAAATGTACTATCCTCCTTTGGGGAACATTTCAACAATTTGCATGTGAGACTCCTGTATCCACTGAAGTAACCAAAAGAGGAAGAAGTGGGGAAGTTGTGTGGCCCTAGCCTGAATAATTAATAAGGATATGAATTTGAAGGCACTTCATACATACTCAAGTTCAATAAAGTGTGCACAGTATTGGCCTGAAGTTTTATTCAAAATGTCTCTTATTACAACCCCATTTGAAATGTGGAAAGACAGTATATTTTAATATAGTGAGTTTTCTCCCCAAGCTGCTAATCTCCTGTGTATGGTAGGGAATAAACTGGTAAAACAAACAGGCAGAAAAATAGTGCAGGTGCTTGAGTAATACTTATGCATGCAAAATGCACTACCTGTGTGTTGAAGTCTTTTTAAGTTTCTGTGTTACAGTTTTACATTTAACTCTGGGAAAAAGCAACTGATACCAAAAGTGAGACAATTTTTTTGAGAGTCTAATTTAACTAAAATATATAATGCCAGGAGTCAGTGTTGTAGCATAGCAGGTAAAATCACTGCCTGCAATGCTGTTATCCCATATGGGCACTAGTTCCTATCCAAGCATCTCCATTTCTGATCCACAGATCCAGCTCCCTTGTAATGACCTGGGAAAAGCAGCAGGAGACAGCTCAAGTGCTTGGAACCCTGCTACCCACGTGGGAGTCCTGGAAGAAGCTCCTGGCTTCAGCCTGGCCCAGTCCTGGCTGTAGCAGCCATCTGGGGAGTGAATTAGTGGATAGGATATCTCTCTCTTTCTCTTCCTCACTCTCTGTAGCTCTTTCAAATAAATAAATAAGTCTTTTAAAAATATTTATATCAAAAGCAAGTTTTGAATGCTATAACTATGAGATAGCATCTGAGATGCACTGTTAATCATTTGTGTTCCTTTAAGCAAGCCATTAATTCACTCTTGGACTACAACATTCTCACCTGTAAGAAACTTGTAAGTTGTACAGATTGTCTTTTCTAATATCTAACTGATAGCTATTAGACTTTTTTTTTGACAGGCAGAGTGGACAGTGAGAGAGAGAGAGACAGAGAGAAAGGTCTTCCTTTGCCATTGGGTCACCCCCCGCAATGGCCGCCGGCAGGCACGCTGCGGCCGGCGCATCACGCTGATCCGATGGCAGGAGCCAGATGCTTCTCCTGGTCTCCCATGCAGGTGCAGGGACCAAGGACTTGGGCCATCCTCCACTGCACTCCCTGGCCACAGCAGAGTGCTGGCCTGGAAGAGGGGCAACCGGGACAGAATCCGGCGCCCTGACCAGGACTAGAACCCGGTGTGCCAGCACCGCAAGGAGGAGGATTAGCCTAGTGAGCCACGGTGCTGGCCTAGACTGTTTTTGAGGTTACTTTCTTAAGGAGAATTTCTCTCTTAACAGGAACTTCTCTTTTAAGAAAGTATGGCTGATTGCCCTCATTTTACTCTGGCAAATATTCACAATTACTGAATTGTTGGATTTTAGAGTTGACAGGTTATTTAGAGATCATCTATCACAACACCTTCATTCTGTAAGGAATGAACCCCAGAGTGATGGATGCTCTTTCTGACTCTTCTAGTTTGAATTCTTTTAAAAAATATCTATTTGAAAAAGGCTAATCCTAACTGTCATTTCAACAAAACACGCTTTCAAGAATCTTTTATAAAAGTCCACAGTGAGTTAAAGAATAGGATTCATTTGTGGTTAATATTTCAAATTCTACTTGAAAGTATTAACTTATCTCAATACTGGAAACATCTCTAACACTAAGATTCACTTTGTAGAGTTTTTACAATAATTTAATGAAACCTAATGATGTATTATAGAAGGTGGAAAAGCAAAGATATCCTCTGTCGTATTCTATTTTGCCTTTAAAGTCATCAGCATGCTATCGAGTTAATTAAAGTTAAATTGGATCTCTAATAGGTATTTTTTCTTGCTAGCAAAAGCAATTGCTTGCTGATTTCATTTAATATACAAATCACTCATGCAATATAGGCAAGGAAGAATAATATGCTCACAAAGATGACAGATTTAAATAATGAAAATAAAAATTTTGGAGTCATGTGCATCTGTGTTTATAAAGCTAGGTGATGTGAATGTTGTCATTTTCCTACAGATTGTGAACCTTTCATTGCATTTACTTCTGGATTTACATTTGAGATTTCTTGTTCCAGAAGTACCATGTGTGCCTAGATCCTGAGTTGATCAGGATCAGCATTATATATAATTTTTAATAGAAGATTTACTTGATCATCACTTCTTCGAATGCAACTAAAGAAATGCAGACACCGCGGCTTAATAGGCTAATCCTCCACATGCGGCGCCGGCACCCCAGGCTCTAGTCCTGGTCGGGGCGCCGGATTCTGTCCCGGTTGCCCCTCTTCCAGGCCAGCTCTCTGCTGTGGCCAGGGAGTGCAGTGGAGGATGGCCCAGGTCCTTGGTCCCTGCACCCGCATGGGAGACCAGGAGAAGCACCTGGCTCCTGCCTTCGGATCAGCGCAGTGCGCCGGCCGAAGCGCGCCGGCCGTAGCGGCCATTGCAGGGGGTGAACCAATGGCAAAGGAAGACCTTTCTCTCTGTCTCTCTCTCTCACTGTCCACTCTGCCTGTCAAAAAAATTGGCTTTTATGATTTTTAGAAGAGTAAATACTTTAGAGTGAAGAACTTTTAATTTTGTAAAATTGTTTTTTCCTAAAACATAAAGCCAAATGTATGAATGCAATTAACATTTATTTTGTGGTCAGTACAATTTATAAAGAGAACATATAATTTAGATTACTAATTTAAGTCTTATTATCTCTGAAGAATCGAGGGACATAACAAGAAGTTGAATTTATTGTTCTAGAATAATATGTCCAAAGCCCAAGTGTCTTCTGGTTACGATCATTACTGGGATTAATCAGATAAGAATCTAAGTACTATTGGAATAGAAGTCTGCCTATGTTGCCAGACTCCCAAGGTATCAGCTGATGATATAATTTAAATGCATGATAAACCCCAGTTTACAACATTAAAACACATGTGTTTGATTATCAATCCATAGAGGCAAGTGTTGAGTTAATGCAGCTAAGTCATACAGAAGTAAGCATGATCAAGGAAACTTTCTGGTTCTGGCGTTATGAAGCAATTAGCAAATCCTCTCCTCTTGTGTACCTGCATGCGCGCACACACACACACATACACATACGCAAACACTTATTAAATGTGTAGATATATATACATATATGCATACATATGAATAATTATGAAAATAATTTCATGACTTCATCACAGACAAACAATTTAAGAATTTCATATAGAGAGAGGTGTTTGCAACACTGGTTGAGACGTCGCGTGGAATTCCCACAACTGTATTTTAGTGCCACGTTACAGTTCCAGCTCCTACATCTCTAATCCACTTTCCTGATAGTGTGCAACCTGGGAAGTGGCAGATGATGACTTAAGTACTTGTGTCCCTGCCACCCATATGGGGGACCAGGGTTCAGTTTTTGGCTCCTGGCTTAAGCCAGGCCCAGCTCTGTTGCTTCAGGAATTTGGGGAATGAAACAGGAGATGAGATATATCTCTCTCACTCTCTCTCATAAATTGAAAAATTTTAAAATGAATTTTTTTTAAATTACAAATTAATTATGTCTATAGAAAGAATCAATAGATATATAAATAATAACAGTGGGACAATGCAACTTCCTGCATAATAGAACATTGTCTTAAACATAAGGCAAATTCCCATAATTTAAGGATTAAAGTCATAAAGTATGTGTTCCCTAACCTTAGCATAATTAATTTAGAAATAAAAATACAAGCTGAAATATAATCTGCAAATAGAAATTCAACCATGCATTCCTAAGTTATCATGAATCGAAGAAATACAAAGGAAAATTAGAAAATATCATAAGTCAATAAAAAAAACTCAACATTTCAAAATTCATGGGATGCAGAAAATTCACACTTACAAGGAGATCAGAAGCTTAATGCAATTATTTTACAATGAAAAGCCAAAATCAATAATCAAAACTTTCTCCACTAGAAATTAGGAAAAATAAAACAATAACACATACAACAAATAGAAGATAAATAAGTCACCAAATAAGGCAATAAGATATAAAACAATAGAGAAAATAAAATAAATAAATGTTTAAACAATTCTCAGGCCAAGTTTGAGAGTTTATCTGGTTTTAATTGTTTACTAAGTGGAAGGTTAAGCTTGTGATTATAAAGTAAAGTGAAAGTATGCAATTGTAAAATTTAAAGAAATATAAAAAAGGAAAGAGGAAATAAAGAGGAAATTTCAATAAATAGCAACTACTGGTCCTCACTATTGATTATTCACAGAGAAGTCACATAATGCAGCCTATGAAAGTTGCTGAAGAGAAATTAAAGTGAAAATTTCCCTTGCAAGGTATACTTTTGCTTCATTGGACTAACTCTTATTCTGAAAATTATGTAAACATGAGAATTTACTTTTTTAAAACTTATTTTAAATTTGATTGATTTCCCTTTGGTTCGTTGGAGAGTTTGCAAACTAAACTTCTCCCTTCATAGATGCACTTCAAAGTTGCACTGGTGACAAAATAAAAGTTCCCCACTGCTCTGACAGTGGCCCATTCCTGCTGACCTAACAGTAATTCATATCCCAGGAAGCAACTTCTTATAGAGCGTGCTTGGCTACTAGGAAAAATCTACATTCTCTTGCACACCAGGTGTTCAGTAAACAGTTCAATGAATGAGCATTTTGAAGCATTCACTACAGAAAAGACTGCTTCAAGGAATCTTGTACTTTTACATAAACAAAAGAAAAACCTTCTAACCCCGATTATATCTGGTCAAGTAAGTTTATTGAAGAGAAAGGGTAAGGCCATAGTTATTGAATCCCCTATTGTAACATCTAGACTTGGGGATATGATCTAGCCAGAAATCTCTTTGTTTTTGACAAAAAGTGTAAGAAAAAAAAACACTTTTTTTTTCCCCCTAAAGAGATTCTCTGGAGATTTCCATGCCTGGAAATCAAGGGCAAGACGAATTTCAGATGGAGAACGTCTCTCTCATTGAAATCTAAAGATCATCTGGAAGAAAAATGGTAGCTCCCAAGGACGTGGAACCAGGCTGACCCACGTCTTTCTCCTTTGTATCAGAGGATTAGTGATGGATCCCAGCTGCATACTTCACCTTCTTTCTACTTCACTGCCTCTCAATAAATGTCATCATGTTATTGTCTGGAAAAGTTGACTCCAACACACATCCCAGGAAATAGCAGATGCTCTGTGGGGATGCTGTAAAGAAAATGTTAGAACTGCTATTTCTACTTAATATTTTCTCATCTCCTTTTCTAATCATATTTTATGAATGTTTTACAATGTACATAGTAAGTCAGTAAAATACATATTTATATATAGATTGGGAAGTGGGAGTACTTCTACAGGGATACAAACAAAAAAGTTTCTTCTGACAGCAGTACACTTTTAAGAAAGTTATTACAGCTTCCTAAGCTTGCCTTTAAAACATACCCCCTACTCAATCATCTTTCACAGCATTACCAGAGAAGCCTTTAAAATAGCAAATCAATATAGTTCTTTGCACGGTTATTTCTGATGAACCACTAAGATTTGCAATTCAAGACCCATCGCAGTCCAGTCCACCCTAAAACCCAAGATCTAATTAGAGATGTATTTTTTGGAGTTCTCTCTTCAGGGGTTCAGTTTATTATAATGGGGTTTTCACTATTTTCTGAACAAATCTTGGTGCTATTCAGTCTCAGTTGAAAATGTTTGCTGTGCCTCCAGTGTCTTCTACCAAAAATTTCCTAATCAACAGTCTTCTCTGATCACAATAAGCAGAATTGAGATCTTCTTTCTGCCACATTATTTCAAAGCATACTTGATTCTCTGTAAGCATTTACCTCCATGCCCCATGTAGCTCTGCAAGTGTCTGTGTGTGTTTTATGTGTTTATATCATTCATTTGAAATGCTAATTCCATAGAAGTGAATTGGCATCCTCAATTTTGTTCAGTTTCTTCAGATTACCTTACTAAATGCCAATTCACCTATTTGGTTTATAAAAAAGTGTTGAATTATTTTGAGTTGAATCAAAAATAATAGCAATAACTCATTCTCAGTTATTGAGTGTGAAATATATTTTTAGTTATTAATTTCTAAAAGACAAACTTGTATGCATTAGCTGTGAATTTATATTGATATTTATAGTTTTTCCTATACTTCTAGCTTTAGAAATATGAAAACTTTTTAAAAAATAGTGGACAATCAGTAATTTTTCTGGGAAAATTATCTTTTTGATGACCATAGGAGGTGATATTTGAAAGCACATATTTTTATGACTCTACTATTTTATTTTAACTGCTATGTAAAGCCCTCATGGAATTCACTGACCCATAGTTTTCAACTTCTGGGGCTCTAAATAGTCAGCTATAGAAATTCACATGCAATTATAGCATCTTCATGATCATTGCCTCTGAAAAGTATGTGGTTTAAATAATAATTATGGTTATTCCCTACAATAATTTTATTGACTTGTCTTTTTCCTAGTTTCTCTTTTGTATAATTCCCTCACCTATGTGTCCATAGCAGAGCAGAGTAGAGTTGTGATTCTTGTAGGCTTTATTGACAATATTTTCTCTATGGTTAGAGGTCTATTCAGATAACAACTACAATCCTACCTGTAGAAACAGAATTGATGTCATCTTTAAAAAAGACTGAGAAGAAGTACATATTTGAATAATTATAACTGCGGAACAGGTTCCAGCTGAATTTTATATGTTCAGTACATTACATGTGCTTATCTTGGTACCAATAAATAATAATAATTTCCCCCAGAAATTTTGGAACTTTGATATATCATGCCTTTTATTTATATTTCACTGGAACAGTAATGGTCTCGGGTCTATGACAATTTAATCATTGAACTACCCTTCCATCAGGGGAAAACAAAACAAAACAAAACAAAACAAAAAAAAAAAAAAACAAACAAAAACCTTTGAGTGCAAAGCAAAGGAAGAAACAGGAAATATTGTATCAAATGCCCACCTGCCCAGGGCTTGCTGCTAGGCATTTTACACTTATTTACTTATTTAATCCTCACAAGTTCCTGTTGTTAAAATCCATGAATAGGGCTGGCACTGTGGCGTACTGGGTGAAGCCGCTGCCTGCAGTGCCGGAATCCCATGTGGGCACCGGTTCGAGACCTGGCTGCTTCACTTCTGATCAAGCTCTCTGCTATGGCCTGGGAAGGCAATGGAAGATGGCCAGAGTCCTTGGGCCCCTGCACCCACGTAGGAGACCCGAGGAAGTTCCTGGCTCCTGTCTTCAGATCGGCACAGCTCTGGCCGTTGCAGCCAATTGTGGAATGAACCAGCGGATGGAAGACCTCTCTCTCTCTCTCTCTCTCTCTCTGCCTCTCATTCTCTCTCTGTATAACTGTCACTTTCAAATAAAATAAATAATAAAAAAATCCATAAATAGTGAATAGAGCCAACATATCAGAGGCTGGAGAGAATGAGAGGGCATGAAGGTAGAGATTGTCCAACAGGTACAGTTACAGGTAAGACAGCAAGAATAAGTTCTGGTGTTCTATCACAGTAATAAAACTGTGGCTGCTGACACCTCAAAATGGAGAGGAATTTGAACATTCTACTCGCAGAGAATGACAAATGTATGCAGTGAGGAATATGATGAAAAATTTTATTTGGTTATTATGCAATATAAATATGCATTAAAATGTATTGTGCCTAATAAAATTTAAAATTATTATGCATCAAAAAGTTTTAAAAATAAAAATGATTAATAAAATACACTGATCTCAAATCACCAGGATTTTTAAACATTTCTGGTGGTTTTTATGAATTTTGTCTCTGTTTTGTATTTGTGCATATTTTGCTTTCATACAACAGATTACAACAGTCTAATAGTTAATGTCAGGAGAAAACTGAATCCAGAATTTATTTTATTTCTTTTAAATTTATTTGAGAGAGAAAGCGAGAGCATGCTACCATCTATGGGGTCACTCCTCAAATTCCCACAACCAGGGCTAGGCCAGGATAAAACTATGAGCAGATACTTAATCAGGGGCTCCCTTGTGAGTGACAGGGACCAAACTACTTGAGCCATCACATACTGCCTTCCAAGATGCGCATACACAGGAAACTGAATTGGGAGTAGAGTGAGGGCATGAACTCAATCATTCAAATATGGGATGTAAGGGCCAGCCCTGTGGTGTAGTGGGTAAAGCTGCTGCCTGCAGTGCTGGCATCCCATATGGGTGCTGGTTCGAGGTCTGGTTGCTCCACTTCACATCCATCTCTCTGCTATGGCCTGGGAAAGTGGTAGAAGATGGCTCAAGTCTCTAGGCACCTTCACCAGTGTGGGAAACCCTGAAGAAGCTCTTGGCTCCTGGGTTCATATAGGACCAATTATGGCAGTCGCAGTCAGTTGAGGAGTGAAAATGGAAGACCTCCCTCTCTTTCTCTCTCTCTGCCTCTCCTTCTCTCTTTGTATATCTCTGAGTTTCAAAATAAATAAACAACTTTTAAAAAATATATTGGATGTAGGCATCACAAATGCTGTCCTAAACATGGAACCAAAAGCCCACCTCGCCAGAAGTTTTTGAAGTCCATGAAGGGCTTACATATATATATATATATATATATATATATATATATATATATATATATATAACATTTATTTATTTGCAAATGTTGAATCACTCTTGCATTTCTGGGATAAATCATACTTGATCATGATGTACAATCTTTTTAATTTGGTTTGGGATTTGATTTGATAGTATTTTGTTGAGAATCTTTGCATCTATGTCATTAAGGATATAAGATTGTAGTTTTATTTTCAGGTAGTGTCTCTGGTTTCAGTACCAAACTAATGCTGGCCTCATAAAAAGAGTTTGGCAGAGTTCAGTTCTGTTCAATATTTTGAATAGTTTGAAGAGTGTTGGAGTTACATCCTCTTTGAACTTTTTGTAGAATTCAATAGTAAAGGCATCAAGTCTTGGACTTTTCCTTGATGGCAGACACTTATTACCACTTCAACCTCATTATTTGTTATAGATTTTTTTTAGATTGTCTATATCTTCTTGATTTATCTTGATAGTTTATATGAACCCAAGAATTTATCCATTTCTTTGAAATTTTCCAGTTTATTAGCATAGAGTTCTTCATAGTACTTTCTTATGATCCTTTGTATTGTAGTTGTGTCAGTTGGAATGTCTCCTTTTTCATTGCTAATTTTATTTATTTGTGTTTTTACTTTGTTAGTCTGGCTGGACGTTTTTCTATTTTGTTTATATTCTCAAAAACTAATATTTTATTTTGTTGATCTTTTTGTTTCAATTTTATTTATTTCTGTTCTGATCATTATTATTTCTCACCTCCTGCTGATTGGGGTTTGGTTTGGTTTGTTCTTGTTTTTTTTTTTTTTTTTTTAAGTCTTCAAGATGAATCATTAGATCTTTAATTTGAAACATTTTTCTCTTTTAATGTAAGCTATTAATGCTATAAAATTCCCCCATAATACTGCTTTTGCTGTATCCTCAAAGTTTTAATACATTGTTTATTCATTTTAATTTATTTCAAGAAAGTTTTTAACTTCCTTTTTTATTCAATAACCCATTAATCATTCAGTAACATGTTGTTTAATTTCCAAGTTTTTATGAGTATTCTGTTGTTCTTTTTCGTGATTTCCAGTTTTATTCCTTTATGGTCTGAGAAGATACATGGTCTTATTTGAATCTTTTAAACGTGCTGAGACTTGATTTGTAACATAAATGTGGTTTATCCTAGAATATATTCCATGTGCTAAAGAGAAGAATGTATATTCTGTAGCTTTTGGGTGAATGTCCTGTGAATGTCTGTTAGGTTCATTTGCTTTATAGTGTATTTCAACTCTGATGTGTCTTTATTGATTATATGACCTCTCTATTGATGCAAGTGGGATGTTGATGTCACCCATTATTATTGAGAGTCTATCTCTCCCTTTAGGTCTAATAGTACTTGATGCTTATATTTGGGAGGTCTTGCATTTGGGTGCATATATGTTTATGATTGTCTTCTTGCTATATATATTCTTTTATCAAAAATATAATATCGTTTATCTCACTGTACAGTTTTTTTTTTTATTTAAAGTCTGTTTTATCTGATATCAGGAGAGCTAGTCAGCTCATTTTTGGTTTCTATTTGCCTGGTATAAGTTTAGCCAAACTTTCACTTTCATTCTGTGTCTGTTTTTGTTTTGAAGTGAGTTTCTTGCAGGCAGCATATAGTGGGGTCATGATATTTTATCCATTCAGCCAACCTAATTCTTCTTTTTCCAGTGAATTTAAGCCATTGACATTCAAGGTTAGTATTGATAGATAAGAAGTAAGACCTGTCATTTTGTGGAATGGATAATGATTCTACCTGCTCTGTTAATGAATTTGGTGGTATAATGGTGTCAGCCTTTTTCATGTTTACTTCTAATGCAGGATGCCCTTTAGAATTTCTTGAAAGGCTGGTCTGGGAGTGGTGAATTCCCTGTTTTTGCTTATCTGGAATATACTTCATTTCTCCATCACTTTCTTTTTTTATTTCTTTTTTTATTTTTTGACAGGCAGAGTGGACAGTGAGAGAGAGAGAGACAGAGAGAAAGGTCTTCCTTTGCCATTGGTTCACCCTCCAATGGCTGCCACGGCCAGCGAGCTGTGGCCGGCGCACCGCGCTGATGCAATGTGAGGAGCCAGGTGCTTCTCCTGGTCTCCCATGGGGTGCAGGGCCCAAGTACTTGGGCCATCCTCCACTGCACTCCCTGGCCACAGCAGAGAGCTGGCCTGGAAGAGGGGCAACCGGGACAGAATCTGGCGCCCCGACCGGGACTAGAACCCGGATATGCTGGATATGATATTATTGGAAGATTTTTTCTTTTAAGACTTTGAATATATCATCCCACTCTGTTCTGGCCTGTAGGGTTTCTGCTGAAAAGTCTGATGGTTTCCTAATTGGCTTTCCTTTCTAAATAACTTGACACCTTTTTCTTACTGTTTTTAGGATTCTCTGCTTATGTTTAACTTCCAACAATTTGACAACTATATGTCTTGAATACCTTTTTTGTTTTAGTCTGCTTGGGGTTCTTTGAATTTCTTGTACCTGGATGTGCATGTCTCTTTCAATCCATGAGAAATTCTTAACTATTATTTCATTTTGCAGGTTCTCAATGCCTGTTTCCTTATATTCTTTTTTAGGAATGCCTATAATATGAATATATGGTCATTTAATGGTATCTCATATTTGGTGTAGACTTTCTTCATTTTTTAAAATTCTTCTGTATTTTGTCTGATTGGGCTATTTAAACATTCTTTTCTTTGAAGTCAGAAATCCTTTCCTCCACTTGTTCTGTTTTGCCATTAAAGCTCTCATTTGTAATTTTTGTTTCACTGATTGAAGAGTTCATCTCCAAAATTTCTATTTGACTCTTCTTAATGAGTTATTTCTAGTTGGTAATATTCTCATATTACTCATGATTTCCTCATTTCTTTAATCTATTTGTATTCTTTTGCATCTCGTTGAGTTGTTTACAATCATTATTTTAACTTCTGCATCTGTCATTTCAGAGGTTTCCTTCAGTCAGGATCTAATTCTGGAGGGTCACTGTGTTCTTTTGGAGGCCTCATGCTACCTTGCTTCTTCAAGTTTCCTGTGTCTCTACATTGGCATATGCCATATGCCCTGATAGTTTATTCATCCCTTCTTCTTTATGGCGTAGATTTTATTGTAAAAGACTCTATGGTTTAGCTTTAGTGTAGGGTATCACTTGGCTTCTTGCTTTGGCTTTGGTTCTAGGTGAATTCAGGAGTGTAGTTTCTGAGTGATTTATTTCTTAATCAATGTTAACTGTGTCTATAAATGACACTGTGGTTTAGTCTGCTATAGTTCATAGGGATAAGAGTGTGATTTGAGATGAATAAGGGTTTCCTTGGATTTGCATCTTTTTTCCACAGAGAGTTCAGTGTCAGTATCCTTTCTGAATGTGATAGCTAGGGTCTTCTTCAGGCTGAACTGGATGGCATGGCTGCCCCCTCATCCTACTGGCAAGCATGAGGGATTCTAGAGCTTGTGACATCAATTTCTGTGGCTCAAGGACTGTGTGATATGGACAGATCTTTCTCAGGTCCTGCCAGGAGAGTCTAACTGGTGCTGTGGCTTATAATACCAACAGCCCTAGTCCTAGGACCAGATGATGTGAACTTGATTTTGATCCAGTACCACAGGGTGACTACATGGTGTACAAGAGATTTTACTCTGGTAGTTATTAGTCCAGAGAGGTGGAATAGAGGTAGATTCTTCCCTATGTCCACCAGTTAGAGTCCAGTGGCACCAAGGCATTTATAATGAATTATTACTGTCCTGGTGTTGCACATAAGACAGAATCATTACACAAATCTCCAAGGGTTGGAGCAAATTTTTTTAAGGGCTGCTTCTGGTGTTGGCCCTAAGAAGCTAAAGCGAATCCCTTTTGCTGACCTAGAGTATGCGAGTTTAGCTCTGGGGCTAGTGCCCAGAGATTTCCACAGTTGCAGAATGCAGAGGATTTGTCCTTTGCCCCACACATTACCCTGATTCTAACTATTATGCTAGTAAGAGCAAAATAGAGGTGTGCAGCACTGTTCATTGCTACCGAGTATAGTGCTCTGTGCAGGTGGGAGAGGGGAGGAAAGGAAAGCAGTGAAGCATCCCTGCTCCAAATCTGGCAGTTGATCAGACCCCATTCGGTTATCCAGGCGAAAATAAATGTTGGTGGGTGACTGGAATTAGCTCTGAGCTAAAACTCCGAGTGGTGGGGTACACAGTGATTTCTTCACATCTGGAGATGGAGAGATGGTGGCTCATGGCTGGCAGGAGGCTGCACCTGAGGATGAGTGAAGTGGTGTCTCTATCTTCTCTCCTCTTAATCCCATAGGGTCTTCAGTGTTTTCTTTTCTTTCCTTTTGTTCTTAACTTCTTCACTGAAAATTTCCATTAGTCAGTCCCTGGAAACACAATCCTTCCTTTGTTCTTTTCATATCCCAGAGAAGCTTAAGTTAGTGTGGCTATAACCTATCCAGCCATCTTCTGTTATGGCCTGGGAAAGCAGAAGATGCTCCAAGTCCTTGGTTCCCTGAACCAGTTTGGGAGACCAGAAGAAGCTCCAGGCTCCTGGCTTCGGACCTGTGCAGCTCCAGCCTTGTGGCCATTTGGGAAGTGAACAAGCAGATGGAAGACCACTCTCTGTTTGCCTTTGCCTCTCTGTAACACTCTTTCAAATCAATAATTAAATCTTTTTTTAACTTTTATTTAATGAATATAAATTTCCAAAGTATGACTTATGGATTACAATGGCTTCCCCCCCATACCGTCCCTCCCACCCACAACCCTCCCCTTTCCCACTCCCTCTCCCCTTCCATTCACATCAAGATTCATTTTCGATTATCTTAATATACAGAAGATCAGCTTAGTATACATTAAGTAAGGATTTCAACAGTTTGCTCCCACACAGAAACATAAAGTGAAAAATAATAGATGATTTTTTTTAAATGATGATGAAATCAGATCAGACCTATTGTCATGTTTAATCCCAGTGAGAGTGAAGTTGGGAATTGATAATTTCTTTTTTTTTTCTTTTCTTTTCTTTTTTTTTTTTACAGAGGATCAGTTTAGTATGCATTAAGTAAGGATTTCAACAGTTTGCACCCCCATAGAAACACAAAGTGAAATATATTGTTTGAGTATTGTTTGAGTACTCATTATAGCATTAAATCTCAATGCACAGCACATTAAGGACAGAGATCCTACATGAGGAGTAAGTGCACAGTGACTCCTGTTGTTGACTTTACCAATTGACACTCCTGTCTATGGCATCAGTAATCTCCCTATGCTCCAGTCATGAGTTTCCAAGGCTATGGAAGCCCTCTGAGTTCTCCGACTCTTATCTTGTTTAGACAAGGTCATAGTCAAAGTGGAGGTTCTCTCCTCCCTTCAGAGAAAGGTACCTCCTTCTTTGAAGACCTGTTCTTTCCACTGGGATCTCACTCACAGAGATCTTTTTGCCAGAGTGTCTTGGCTTTCCATGCCTGAAATACTCTCATGGGCTTTTCAGCCAGATCTTAATAAGTTAGAAAGTCGGAGAATGAATTCAAGAAAGCTTCAGAAATGTCACTTAAAAAAAATGCCTCTAAGGACAAAGTGCACAGTGACTCCTGTTGTTGATTTAACAAATTGACACTCTTGTTTATGGCATCAGTAATCACCCTAGGCTCTTGTCATGAGCTGCCAAGGCTATGGAAGCCCCCTGAGTTCACTGACTCTGATCATATTTAGACAAGGCCATGGTGCTGTACATTGAGATTTAATGCTATAACTAGTACTCAAATAGTATTTTTCACTTTATGTTTCTGTGTGGGAGCAAACTGTTGAAATCTTTACTTAATGTATGCTAAACTGATCTTCTGTATATAAAGAGAATATAAAATGAATCTTGATTTGAATGGAAGGGGAGAGGGAGTGGATAAGGGGAGGGTTGTGGGTTGGAGGGACGTTATGGGGGGGAAGCCATTGTAATCCATATTCTGTACTTTGGAAATTTATATTCACCAAATAAAAGTTAAAAAAAAAAAAAAGAAAAGAAATCAGAGCCATTGACCAAGGAGGAAAATCACCCAAGGACTAGCAGGATTAGTGCAAAGGGTGATGAGTTGAGTTTGCCCGTGTGGATTGGAGGGAATTCTGAGAATCATAATGGATAAGTGTAGGAAGCAGGTGGATATGTCTGTGTAGAGTTCAGGAAGGTTGGGCTAAAGATAAATATTTAAAAATAATTTGCATTATTTTTGAGTAGTTGGTCCATTTTATTATCACTGTGTATTAATAAGGCTCTGGCTTCAAACCTGAATGGAAACCTGTCTCCTCCATTTTTGTTGAAGGGTTTTGGCCAGGAAACTTAACATCCCCAACCTTCAATTTTCTCATCTAAAGTAGAGTTAATAAAAGGACCTACGTACACAGTGTTGTTTTGAGGATGAAATGAGATAAAAGAGCTAGTATGCATAAAACATAGACTCGTAGAAAATGAGCTCTTAATAAATATTACCAATTCTTAGCTGTTATTAATCATTTTGATATTGTGCATGCATTTATGTTAAACTTTATACATATAATCCAAAGCCAATAGACTCTCACAGGTTAAATTTTCCAGGTGTCATGTAAACTACATGTGTAGATCACATTGTTCAACTATTCAACAAGAGTGATATCTTAATTCCTATTTACAGGCTGTTGCCTTTCATTATTAAGCAGTAATGACACCATATTTGATGTGTTCTAATCCATGTTTTCTCTACTTTTCATGTTACAACTTTTTCATATTCGGTAAATAGGTAAATAAAATATGCATTACTTTAACAAGGAAGAATTATCACAAATTAAAGTTATATATTTTGAAAAAAAAATGCCTCTAGGTTTAGCCTCTCCTGCAACATCCATCGTAAGAAACAAAATTGAAGATACTTCTATGGTAGAAACAACTCACCAGAGTAGTCTTTAATCTCACCCAGAGTCTACTATCAATGATGAAAAGGAAGTACTCCCAACACAAATTGTACAGCAAATTTTGACAACACCTCTCATGAAAAAAAATTAATATCCATATTTAGTATACAAAGCAGAGTTGAAAGAGAATAAAAAAAGAGAGAAAGACATTTAATAGATTGTGCCAGAAACCTTTTTTTTTTTTTGTCAGGTAGAGTTAGACAGTGAGAGAGATACAGAGAGAGGGTTATAGACAGTGAGAGAGAGAGAGAGAGAAAGGTCTTCCTTCAATTGGTTTACTCCTCTAATGGCTGCTAGAGCTGGCGCTGCACCAATCCAAAGCCAGGAGCCAGGTGCTTCTCCTGGTCTCCCATGCGGGTGCAAGGACTCATGCACTTGGGCCATCCTCCACTGCCCTCCCGGGCCACAGCAGAGAGCTGGACTGGAAAAGAAGCAACCAAGACTTGTACCTGGCGCCCCAACTGGGACTAGAACCCAGGGTGCTGGCGCCGCAGGTGGAGGATTAGCCAAGTGAGCCACAACGCCTGTGCCAGCAATCTTTGCTTGAGTGTTTAACAATGCCTTTTCTCTGAGTCTGCCCAATAGGTGATTGCAGTTTAAAATGTAATTTTTTTGCAGGTTTGGGTAAGCAACTATCTGTGATATAGGTTATTTCTGATGAGATGATTGTAGATATAGTCTTCTCATTTCCAATCATCTGTTGGATATGGAGTCTTCTAATGTGCCATTATCTATTTTTATCTTGAAATTTTATTTAAAATTCAGTCAAATACTTTCAAGTAGATGAAATTATTAAATATAAAAATTAAAAAGAAATAGATAAGCATGAGAAAACTTTGCAACATCGTTGAATACTACTCAATAGCAACTTCAGGCTTTGAAGCAGGGTTCCTTTATGTAAATATCTGTAACACATTTATAATGAGTTATATAGTTTCTTCTGCATCCATTCTATACCATTTGCTAAAATCTCTGCCATCTACTAATGAGACTGACATTTTGAAAGCTTATTGCAATACTCTTGATAATTCAGTGGTATAATGTTTTTGTTGTAGTTCGAATGGGCTAGGAAAAGCATCAATTTTTCACTCTCCTAAATTCTTTAGAGCATTTTTAATCTTATTATTCATTCAAATTAAAACTCTTCAGGAACAAACTGGTAAAAATAAAGGAAATATTATTTATCATCAAAATTTTGGTAAAAGAATTATTGAAACTGTACAATAAAACTTAGGTATAAGAAGTTGTTCAAATGGTTAATGAACTTATCAAAGTTAGCAAAATGTTCATTGTAAATTCATCTTTACAAAGACAATAAAATTATTATTAATTGTACAAACACAAATTCCAGTTTAATGTTCAAGATATCACCAAATTCCTGTACCTTGCATTTTGAGTTGTTATGTTTTCATTGTGACACAAATTGTACTGTTTTATGTGCAGTTTGCCTAAATAAATCATCAAAGAACAAATTTTGTCTTTACATTCACAAAAATAATACAAAAGTAATATATATAATACATATTACATATATATATATGTATAAGTGGCTTAGTTTCAAAAATAACATTGTGTTTTTTAAAATTAGGTGATTTAGTCTCAGCCATTCTATGTGTTAACTAAGACTGTTTGATGTTCTAAATTAAGAAACTAAGCTTTTAGATGTTAAAAAATTTGCTCAAAATAAGTTTTAGCAGGCAGAAGTTTTACTCCAATTGAGACTGCCTGACTCCAGAGTCAAGTAGGTGATGATAGCATGTTTTTTTTAATTTTTCATAAATGTCAAGAAACATGTTTAATTATTTGAGTGAATAATGCTGAATCCTCTATAGACTACTCCTTTGGCAACATAAGGTTTATAGCTTTGTTTTGAACATGTTTAAAATCAGGCAAAATTTTATGTGAAAGATAAAATCAAGGCATATTTTATGTGAGACATTTTCTGTTTAAGAACACAGAAAATCACTAAAGGGTTTCATTGTTAGTTTTTCTTTACTTATATTTAATTTATTATACTAGCTTAGCTTGTTACTTTAATTCCCACACTCCTTGCTGAATTCACAGCTAATCTTTTAGACTATCTGCTGTGTTAAATGGTTATAGTGACAGAAAGGATATATACTCATTATAGGAATAAAATTTCTAACAGAGTTTTATGACAATCTCATTACAAGTATTATTGATCAGTATCTGTATAATACCATATAATATAATAAATATTTCTTAATTTCTCAAAGCTTCATTCATTTTTGAAATGATTATAAAAGTACATATCTCATTTAATATTTTTGAGGATTAAAAGTTAAATAATTGTTGTTTTGAAGTAAATTGTTATCCCACAAATTCCTAAGTTGAAACCCTGCCCTCTGGTACATGACACAGAATTTGTTTGCACTTGGACATAGAACTTTTAAAGAGGTTAAAGAAAATAAAATGAGGCCATTAGAGGGGTTTTAATTCAATCTCACTGGTGTCCTTGTACAAAAAGAGACAACAAAGTGCATACACACTCTCAATTTTCTTAGAACTTTTAGAATTTCTTTCATCAAGATTATGTAAGATTCAGTATTAATATCTACAATGAATATTGCTAGTACTATTCCTAATTATTGCATGTTTTAATGCTACTATGACATTTAATATTGTCAATATTCTACTGATCATTGAAAAACCATGAAAATGTTGATATTTTTATATTGATGTTCTATATTGTAAACTTATTAACTATATTACATATGGTGGACTTGTTTTGATACATTGGAATTTTTGAGAGTTATGCCATACGTAAATAGACACTTTTTCTTCCTTTCCTACCTTTCATTTCTTTTATCTAACATAGTTATCTTATAAAAATTCCAGTATATTTTTAATAAAAGTAATGAGAACAGGAATTTTTGCTTTTTCCCTAACCTTAAAAGGAATGCATGTAGAATTTTGTTATTAAGCTTGATGTTAGTTGATGTTTTATGTCATTTGTTCTTATAAGAATTCTTTATTCTAAGTTTGATACAAAATCTGACCACAATTGGGTGTTACATTTTGGAAAATATATATTTTTCCATCTTACAAGATAGACTTTTCCTTTTGGAATGTGTTCACTTAGCAAATTTCATTGCTCAATATTTGAAGATTGAAAGATGTTTTGCATACTTGAAATAAATGCCACTCATGATGACACATTATCCTTCTGTTTGATGTATTCTGAGTTTGGGTTGCTATATTTTATTGAACATTTTTGTGTCTTTGTTCTTGGGCGTGCATTAGCAGGAAGTTAGAATCAGGAGCTCCAGCTGGAAGTAGAACCTTGGTACGCCAATATGGGATGCAGGTACTGACAAGCTTCTTAACTAGTAGGCCAAATGCCTATCTCAAGATTTGTTTTCTTAAAATGTAAAAATAATTTTTCTGAACTTATAGCATTCCCAACAAACTGAAATTCAGCAAATAACCTGAAAAGATGGCACATCCAAAATTACAGCTAGAAAGTAGAATTCCATTATTAAATAATTAGATGTATGCAGGTACGGCATACATTTTGAAACTATATTGTTAAATTTCTGTAATAGAATTTGGTAGGTTAGATGTTACTCATTCACAAGAGACAGAAAGAATGAGACTGCTCAATAGAAAATGTATCAATGCCCTAGCCAAGAGAAAGCCCATGATTTCTAAAGGATGAGATCTGCAAATTCATAAGGGGTTACTGTGACTTGAGAAATGCAGGAACTCTACATAGATAATGTTCTCATATTACACTTCCCACTGAGAATGAGAGAGAACAGGGAAATGCTGTATCTTTGAAAAATCTCAATAAGGGTGAATATTACTCTCCCCAAACATCTTTAATAACCCACCCTTGTGTAGCACAATCACAATAAAGCATCTTGTTCCATTACCAGAATAGGACAATATGAGGTACACATTGCAAGCAGATAAATTTTCCAGAAGGCTCACATTTCTGAGAATTCTTGTTAAGGTTTCCAAATAGCTGCACATCAACTTTCTAACATAATTTTTAGAAACATGTATATAACCCAATATTAGCAAATTTGTTGACATTACCCAATATGTAAATATTCCTAGCTAAACTTTTACTAAAATACAGGTGGCAGAATATGTCTCCTGTTATAACATATGACCCCAACTCCTTCTCAATATTATGAATTTCAGTAAGATAGAAAGAAACCTTCCTTGGACACATTTTAGGAAAATCTAGCCTTTCCTTTAGACTGAGAACACTAGAAAATAGATTTGTCTGTCTTGCTCACAGGCAACATGTTGCATTTAATCACTCACAAGAAAATATAACTAATGGCAAATTGCAATAGGCAGTTGGCCTCTTCCTATGATTTACAATCTTTTCACTGTTTATATAACTGTGTAGAAGTTATTTTCTCCTTATCCCCAGAATACCATTTTCAGTTTAAAATCTTCTGTTTATTCAAGGCCCTATTTTAGATAATTCTTTTAATATTAAATGAAACCTATTTGTTCGAAGTTAGAGTACTTGACAATAACAAAAACAACTACTTTTTATAAGTACACATAATATTCCAGCTCTTCTCCATTTTAACTATTACTACAGCTTTGAGGAACATGAAATATTATGATATTTATTTTACAGATGAGTGAAGTAGGGCTCATAGAGTTTAAATGACATTCCTAATTTTATTCCGCTTATAGATAGAGGGAGAATTTGATCTCAAATATACTTGGCTCCTACTTATCTGCATTTAACTATTGGACCAAATTGCCTTACCCTTCCTGGTTAGAATGACTTCAAAAATTTACTTTTGTCTATGTAATTTAGACACCAATAACTATTATCTGACTCCAAACTGCATAGAACTCTTAACATTCTTCCTCTGAGAGTAGCTCACTTCTGAGTTCTAATTGCAAGATTTAATTTTATGACCAATCACTCTCAGTATATGTCTCAGTCCAAGTTCTTTGCTGTCTTACAATCTTACAGTCGCCCACAGACAGCTGCTATTGATGTCATATAGTTGATACATTCTAATAGGTGTGTGTGTGTGTGTGAGAGAGAGAGAGAGCCAGAGAGAGAGAGAGAGACAGACAGAGAGAGAGAGAATGAGTTATGACTGTAGATATTGTGGGTGTTTTGCATGAAAAACAATACAGCCTCAAGCCTGGTTGATTACAAGCCTTACTTAGCTGCTTATGACAAGAATATACTTAAAGAGGATGGACTTTATTTAATGAATATAGTTTTTTTTTTAAATAAATATATATTTATTTGAAAATATTACATAGAGCAGTATAGACACGCACAGAGAGCTCTTCCACCTGCAGGTTCACTCCGCTAATGGACATAATGGCCGGAGCTGAGCCAATCCGAAGCCAGGAGCCAGGAGCTTCTTCTGGAATTCCCACATGGGTGCAGGGGCCCAAGGACTTTAGCTATCGTCCACTGCTTTCTCAGTTGCATTAGCAGGGAGATGGATTGGAAGTGGAGCAACCAGGCTCAAGCTGGTGCCCATATGGGATGCCGACACTGTAGTCTGTGTCTTTAACATGCTGTGCCACAGCACTGGTCCCAAATGTAGTTTTTGTTTGTATGTTTGTTTGTTTTAATAAAAGTGCTTCTACTTTCAAGCCCCAGACACCGTGGCTTTGTGTACCTCTGAGAACTCATCTGATAGATGCATTGTTGAATTACATACTATATGACAATTGATGTAAAATGAATGTTTCCTGAGCAGAAAATATGTAATACCATTCAATCTAGCTTGAAATATTTTTAAAAGGACTCCTATAGCATTGCTAACATTGTACACTAGACCACTGAGTGCAAACTATGTTGAAGTAATATCAGCAAAGAAACAGAAGGTTTAATTCTATACTTAAGTATTAGCTCTTTTGAATTATGATTATATATTTGTGCAAACTATATAAGGGGTCTTAAAAAAGTTCATGGAAGTAATATTATGAAAAATTTATGCATAACTTCACCTATGAAAAACATGAAATCTGTTCTGTTTACATTAATAACATTTTAAAAAAGAAAAAGAACTAAACATATTTTTCAAAATTTTTCACCAAAATAAAATTATTCTTTAATTCAATTTTTTCATAAACTATCAAGTTTCTGTTCTTTTTCTTTTTGAGATAACATGTTTTGATTCACACTATAGTCAAAGGCTTAATGCTCCACTAAATAAAGAATTCAACAAATAAAAACTAAAAAGGAAATTAGGGACGTGGTAAAAACAAATGGGACTAATCAGTGTAGTAAATATCACTTTCTTTTGTGTCTTCTTAATAGCAATTACATATTAAGAAATAAGATATTACAAGGGAAATCAAAAGGACAAACACAATTCTAGAAGAAGATAAACTTTCTTGAAAGCTGGATATTGAGCACAAAGACAACTACAAAGAACTGGGGTAATGGAAGCCACAGGCTTGCTTAATCTCAACTTGAGCACAGTGTAACAGCAGATTCAAATTTAGATCCAGAAGGTTAACAGGGTCCAAATACATTATTTCTATGCATGGGGTCTAATTAAAACTCATTGCTTGAGTATTCATTACTTGAAGAAATAAGATAAGAGCACTGCTACAAGGCTATCCACGGCAACTGCTCATGTAACATTTAGGCTGAAGATATGCCAAAAATCAGTTGGTTGTATGTACATGGATAAATATCCGGGCTCTCCAAAGGGAGCACATAAACAAGAATAGTGTCTGCTAATACTAGCTGATAGAATCAAAAAGGGAGAGAATGATCCAACATGGGAAGTGAGATACACAGCAGACCCATAGAATGGCAGATGTCCTAAACAGCACTCTGGCCTCAGAATCAGCCCTTAAGGCATGTGGATCCGGCTGAAAAGCCCATGAGAGTATTACAGGCATGGAAAGCCAAAACACTCTGGCAAAAAAATAAAAAATAAAAAAAAAAAAAAACCTAAATGAAAGATCTCCGTGAGTGAGATCCCAGTGGAAAGAACAGTTCATCAAAAAAGGAGGTACATTTCTCTGAAGGGAGGAGAGAACCTCCACTTTGACTATGACCTTGTCTAAATATGATCAGAGTCGGTGAACTCAGGGGGCTTCCATAGCCTTGGCAGCTCATGACAACAGCCTAGGGTGATTACTGATGCCATAAACAAGAGTGTCAATTTGTTAAGTCAACAACAGGAGTCACTGTGCACTTACTCCTCATGTAGGATCTCGGTCCTTAATGTGCTGTACATTGTGATTTAATGCTATAACTAATACTCAAACAGTATTTTTCACTTTGTGTTTCTATGTGGGTGCAAACTGTTGAAATCTTTACTTAATATGTGCTAAACTGATCTTCTGTATATAAAGAGAATCAAAAATGAATCCTGATGTGAATGGAAGGGGGGAGGGAGAGGGAAAGGGGAGGGTTGCGGGTGGGAGGGTAGTTATGTAGGGGGAAGCCATTGTAATCCATAAGCTGTACATTGGAAATTTATATTCAATAAATAAAAGTTAAAAAAAATATCTGGGCTCTCTATTTGGTTCCATCTGTCTATGTATTGATTTCTATGCCAGTACTATGCTATTTTAATTGCTATAGCTTTGTGATATGCTTTGAAATCAGGTGTTGTGATGCTTTCTGCTTGATTTATTTTTTGCTCACAATTGCTTTGGCTGTTCTAGGTCTTTTTTGACCCCATATGAATTTTAGGATTTTTTATCTAATAGTTTCAAAGATATAGCTGCTCTACCATGATTATAGAGCACTGTTCATAATAGCCAAAATATGGAATCAACCAAAATGACGCTCATTAGATGAATAGAGAAAATGTAGTCTAGATATATACAATGGATATTCAGTTTTAAGAAAGAATGAAATCCTATCATTTGCAGCAAAATGGTTAGAAATAAAGGATATCATGCTGCATGAACTAATAAAATTTATTAACAAAAATAAATAAATTGATAGTAATTATATATTACTGTAACTTTAATTATATAATGATTATATAATACTATACCACTAATAATGTTGCGACTGTTTTAAAATTTACTTAATTGGAGTGAAGATGAACATCTTTTCCTTTGATTACTGTGTATATAGAACATGCCAATTTCCCTGCTGGACTATGGTGATTTTACATTTCATTTGTTGAACTTTACTTAGCGGATCAAATAATCCTTGGACTATAATGTAAATTAATAATATGTTACCTCAAAAACAAAATATTTTTATAAAATTAAACTTAGCTACAAGGTGCTGCCATACAAAAGCGTAAAAGTTGACACTGGTTCTTGGATCCCTGCTGTTAGAGAGTAAGGAGACAACCAATGATGAAAGAGAAACTGCTATTCCTTTCTGGACATACAGAGTTAGTGAGGCCAGCGCTGTGGCACAGTGTGCTGCACCCCATATGTGGCACTGACATCCTATATGGGTGCCAGTTTGTGCCTGGGCTGCTACTCTTCTCATCTAGGTGCCTGCTGATGGCCTGGAAAAGTGGTGGAAGATGGCCCAAGGGCTTAGGCTTTTACACCCTTGTGGGAGAACGATAGATGCTCCTGGCTCCTGGCTTCAGATCAACTCAGCTCTAGTCATTGCAACTATTTGGGGAGTGAACCAGCGGATGGAAGTCCTTTCTCACTGTCTCTCCCTCTCTCTGTCTGTAACTTCACCTCTCAAATAAATAAATAAAATTTAAAAGAAGAAACTATTAGCAAAGTTTTTTTTTTCAATAACTAGAAAGAAAGAAAAGGTACCCAATGAACTTGTAGATATGACTAAGGGTATATCAAGGCAAAACACTGAAATTGACAAGTGGCTATTGGTGTCTATCTACAATAAATGATGACAGACACAAGCTGAAGAGAGAATGATTCAGTTGAAAATATCAATTTGAGGAAACATAAGGATCAAGACATACTTGATTAAAAAATAAAATCTTGTCATGAGCTGCCAAGGCTATGGAAGCCCCCTGAGTTCACTGACTCTGATCATTTTTAGACAAGGCCATGGTCAAAGTGGAAGTTCTCTCCTCCCTTCAGAGAAATGTACCTCCTTCTTTGATGACCCATTCTTTCCACTGGGATCTCACTCATGGAAATCTTTCATTTAGGTTCCCCCCCCCCCCCCCAGAGTGTCTTGGCTTTCCATGCCTGAAATACTCTCATGGGCATTTCAGCCAGATCCGCATGCCTTAAGGGCTGATTATGAGGCCAGAGTGCTGTTTAGGACATTTGCCATTCTATGGGTCTGCTGTGTATCTCACTTCCCATGTTGGATCATTCTCTCCCTTTTTGATTCTATCAGCTAGTATTTGCAGACACTATTCTTGTTTATGTGATCCCTTTGGTTCTTAGTCCTATCATTACAATCAATTGTGAACAGAAATTGATCACTGGGACTAGTGAGATGGCAGCTCATGACAAGAGCCTAGGGTGATTACTGATGCCATAAACAAGAGTGTCAATTTGTTAAGTCAACAACAGGAGTCACTGTGCACTTACTCCTCATGTAGGGTCTTTGTCCTTAGTGTGCTGTACATTGAGATCTAATGCTATAACTAGTACTCAAACAGTATTTTTCACTTTATGTTTCTGTGTGGGAGCAAACTGTTGAAATCTTTACTTAATGTATGCTAAACTGATCTTCTGTATATAAAGAGAATCGAAAATGAATCTTGATGTGAATGGAAGGGGAGAGGGAGTGGATAAGGGGAGGGTTGCGGGTTGGAGGGACATTATGGGGGGGAAGCCATTGTAATCCATAAGCTGTACTTTGGAAATTTATATTCATTAAATAAAAGTTAAAAAAAAAACAAAGGAAAAAATAAAAAAATAAAAAATAAAATCATTTCATATTTCTACATTCAACTATATTCTTTAGGTAAATTTCATATTAAGTGTGTGGTGATAAGACCCTTAATTAGGAACACAGAGCAATTTACAGTAGTGCTTAGTGAATTCATACAGACAGAGCACTTTTAAGAATCATTAAGAGTATTACATAAAAACAAGCTCACAGAGTGCCCTAAATTAAAAGACATCTATTTTGAAAAGAGGTTTGAATATGGCTTTTGGGCATGCAGAAAATCTCAGTTCCAAAAGAATCCAAATATATTTTTAGGGAGTTATAACATCCCCACTTTAAAGAATTAGAGATTGTTCAAAGTGAAAATAAGCCACCAGTATTCCCAATTCCTGCAGGCATGGAGGAGGAAGAGAAAACTTATGCAGACATAGGTTATTTATTATGAAAAAAGGAAAGAATTCATAAAATATACAGGTCATATTCCAGAAAATTAAAGTAAGAACAACGGATATCAATGGATATCAATGGTTGGAAAAACATTCAGTTAAGGAGTAATTGGGTCCCTACTAGGTTTCATTTCCATGCCTTAGAGAAGTAGGTCCTGACAACCTATATATACATGTATTTCAGTTACTATGGACCAGTGATTGTTATGTGTCCCATCCCATTTCTTTCTTTCTTTCTTTTTTTTTTTGATTGTTGAGTATAAATGATAGTCATTATTTTCCCTGTCTTGCCATTGTATTTTAAGAATATTGAGTGTGGATAATTTGTGATTTTTAGAGGTTCATTGAGATATATTTCAAAAATAATAATTATATTTATATATTGAATGTGTACAACATGATGTCTTCACATGAAAAACATTATGAAATCATTAACAAAATCAATTTAATTACTATAACAATCACCTGACACAGTTCTGTTTTGCTAGTTGCTGTGATAATACTTTAAAACAAGTCCCAACAAACTTCTAGTGTTGAATAGAGTTGCCATGCTGTATGTTAGAATTCATTCATCCCTTGTAACTGAATGTTTATACCCTTTTTTTTAACTTTTATTTAATGAATATAAATTTCCGTTTTTACCCTTTGAACAATGTCTTTGCATTTCCTCCCCACCCCTATACTGGCAGTGACCATTCTGTTCTCTGCTTTTATGAGTTCTTTTTATAGTTCCATGTAAGTGGGATCATGTAATATTAATCTTTCTGTTAACTTAATGTAGTGTCCTCCATATCCACCCATGTGCAACAAATCTAAGAATTTCTTCTTCTGAAGAAACCATGATTATTTGTTGTTTATTTTCTTTGAGTCATTTTCTCCATTTTATTAAGTCATTTATTAATGTGCATGTAGATTCCTTTCCCCATTTCTCAGCTATTGCAAGTAACACTGCAGGTGAACATGAACACTGTGGTGCAGATATCTCTGAAATACTGATTTCAGTGTCTATATACAGACACAGCAGGGAATTACTGCATTACTCTATTGTTAATTGTTTGAATATTCTCCATACTATTTCCATGGTAATTGTGCCACTTTACATCCCCACCAGCAGTATACAGGGATTGTAACCTTTTGATTTTTTGCAAATAGCCATTCTAAGGGATGTAAAGAGATATCTTTTGTGGTTTTGATTTGCATTTTCCTGATTATTCATGTTTAGCAAATCTGTAGGATTTCTATGCAGGTCTCCTGCCAACTTTTTCATTGCTTTTTTTGTTTGTTTGTTTTCTATTGAATTGTTTGAGTTCCTTATAGATTGGGGGTCTTATTTGCTTATCACATGTATGGTTTGAAAGTATTTTCTTCCACTCTGCACATTGCATCTTTACACATGGATTGCTCTCCATGCTGTTCATAAGGTTTCCTCATTTAAAGTAATCCCACTTGTCTATTTTAACTATTTTGCTGTTGTTCTGCTGCTTTGGATGTCATATACAGATAATTACAGACCAACGTAAGAAGATTTTTTATTTGTTTTATTGGAGGAATTCTGTGGTTTCCAGTTTTACATTGAAGATTTTCGTTCAATTTTATGTATAGAGTAAAATAAGTTTCTAATTTCATTCTTCTAAATCTGGATATACTATTTTCCCTACACACTATTGAAGAGATTATCTTTTTCCCATTGTCTGTTCATGGGACACTTACTGAGAATCACACCACTGTGGACATGTAGCTATATTCTGTCCCACTGCTTAATGTGTCTGTTTTTATGCTAGTACCACACTGCTCTGATTTCATAATGTAATTCGAAATCAAGATGAAAGTGGATTACTTCCAGCTTTATTCTTCTTGTTCAAACAGTTCCATATGACTTTTAGGATTTTTTTTTTCTATCTTTGTCAATAATACCACTGGGGTTTTTATAGGGATATCATTAGGTCATTAGATAACTTTGGATAGACATTTTAACAATACTAATTATCTCAGTAATTAACATGAGATGTCTTTCATCTGTGCTTTCCTTAATTTCCTCCATCAATTTTATAAGATTTATTTCTTTGAAAAACAGAGTTACAGAAAGAGAGGAAAAGAGAGAGGCAGGAGTGAAGGAGAGAGAGGAAATTATCTTCCATTGGTCCACTCTCCAAATGTCCTCAACCACTAGGGCTGTGCCAAGTCGAAGCCAGGAGCCAGGAGCCAGAATCCATGAACTCTATCTGGTCTCACACTTGGGTAGCAGTGGCCCAAACACTTGGGACATCCTCTGTGCTTTTCCCAGGATATTAGTACGCAGCTGGATCAGAAGTGAAGCAGCCAGGACATGAGCTGGTGCCCATATGGCATGCCAGGGAAGCAGGTAGCAGCTTTACCTTCTATGCTACCATGCCAGCCCTTGTTTAGAGTTTTAACCAGGAAAGGATGTTGCCCTTTGTCTAAGGATTTTTCCACGTCTAACAAGGTGACTATGTGTATTTTGTTTCACTGTGTGAATGTACAGTATCACAATTTTTATTTTTTTAGGTTGAATCACCCTCATGTACAAGCGTAAATCCTAGTTGTTTGTAGTGTATACTCCTTTTATATTCCTGAATTCAGTTAGTAGTATTTTGAAAAGATTTACATCTGTGTTCACCAGGAAGATCAGCCTGAAGTTTTATTTTCTTGAAAGGTCTTTGTCTTGCTTTATTGTCAGGATGATGCTAGCCTCATGAACTGAGGCTGAAAGCATTTCTTCTTTTATTTTCTTGAGAGAGCTTAAGAAATATTGCTGTTAATTCTTTTTTGAATGTATAGCATATTACTCCACGAGGCTATGTGTGTGTGGACTTTATTTGTCAGGAGCTTTTTGATTACTGATCTAACCTTTTGTTATCAATCTGTCCATACTTCCTATTTATTCTTGCTTTTTTTAGCTTATATATTTCTAATAATATATTTATTTTCTGTTAAAACAATTATTATCCAATTGATTTGTATAAAAATTCTTATAATGTTCCTTATTATCCTTTATTTTGGAGGTATTGGTTGTAAATTATTCCATTTATTGAAGTCAGTTTCTTTTTTACTTAGTCTAATGGCTTGATGATATTTTTCAAAATATCAAATTTTAATTGATTGACTTTTTCTATTTTCTGCATTTTGTTTATTTCTGTCTTTATTGTTATTATTGCTTTTCTTCTACTAACTTTAGACATAGCTTTTGTTTCCTCTAGGTCCTTGATTTAGGTTGCTTTTTAAAATCTTTTTTTTTTAAAAAATAGTAGGTATTTACTGCCATAATATATCATTTTCTTGCTTCATTCCTTTTTGCTACATTCCATAAATTTAATTATGCTGTGTTTTCATTTTTGTTTGTCCTGAGATTGTTTTAAAATTCTATTTGATTTCCTATTTTAATTAATAGTTATTTAATAGTTTACACATATTTTGTGGATTTTCTTTCTTTTTTGTGCTTTTATTGATATCTAGTTTTATTCTACTGTGGATGGAAAATGCTTGGAATGCTTTCTTTTTTTATTTAGTAAATATAAATTTCCAAAGTACAGTTTATGGATTACAATGGCTTCCCCCCCCCCCAATTTCCCTCCCACTCGAACCCCTCCCATATCCCGCACGCTCTCCCATTTCATTCACATCAAGATTCATTTTCAATTCTCTTTATATACAGAAGATCAATTTAGTATATATTAAGTAAAGATTTCATCAGTTTGCACCCACACAGAAACACAAAGTGTAAAATACTGTTTCAGTACTAGTTATAGCATTACTTCACATTGGACAACACACTAAGGACAGATCCCACATGAGAAGTAAGTACACAGTGACTCCTGTTGTTGACATAACAATTTGACACTCTTGTTTATGGCATCAGTAATCTCCCTAGGCTCTAGTCATGAATTGCCAAGGCTATGGAAGCCTTTTGAGTTCCTTGACTTCGATCTTATTCCGACAGTGTCATAGTCAAAGTGGAAGTTCTCTCCTCCCTTCAGAGAAAGGTACCTCCTTCTTTGATGGCCCGTTCTTTCCACTGGGATCTCACCCGCAGAGATCTTTCATTTAGGTGTTTTTTTTTTTTTTTTTTTTTTTTTTTTTTTTTTTTTTTTTTTTTTTTTTTGCCAAAGTGTCTTGGCTTTCCATGCCTAAAATACTCTCATGGGCTCTTCAGCCGGATCCGAATGCCTTAAGGGCTGATTCTGAGGCCAGAGTGCTGTTTAGGACATCTGCCATTCTATGAGTTTACTGTATATCCTTCTTCCCATGTTGGATCGTTCTCTCCCTTTTTGATTCTATCAGTTAGTATTAGCAGACACTAGTCTTGTTTGTGTGATACCTTTGACTCTTAGACCTATCATTATGATCAATTGTGAACTGAAATTGATCACTTGGACTTGTGAGATGGCATTGGTACATGCCACCTTGATGGGATTGCATTGAAATCTCCTGGCTTGTTTCTAACTCCACCATTTGGGGCAAGTCTGATTGAGCATTTCCCAAATGGTACATCTCATCCCTCTCTTATTCCCACTCTTATATTTTACAGAGATCACTTTTCAGTTAAATTTAAACACCTAAGAATAATTGTGTGTTCATTACAGAGTTCAACCAATAGTACTAGAACAAAAAAAAATTACTAAAATGGGTAAAGTATTACATTGTACATCAACAGTCAGGACAAGAGCTGATCAAGTCACTGTTTCTCATAGTGTCCATTTCACTTCAACAGGTTTCCCCTTTGGTGCTCAGTTAGTTGTTGCAGATCAGGGAGTACATATGATATTTGTCCCTTTGGGACTGACTTAATTCACTCAGCATAACTTTAATTTGTTGAAAAATTTTTGTGACCTAATAGGTGATGTGTGTTCAAGAACGTTGTGTATGAACCTGAGAATAATGGGTATTCTTCTCCTACAAACTTCTGCTGTCAGGTGGCAAAATCTGTAAATGTCGGCTAGGTGATTTGGTTTATAGTGTTATTCAGGCTTACTGTTTTCACATTATTTTTAAAGCAGAATGATACAGCATGATATAGAATGGATTATTGATATTTCCTACTCTTACTGTACTTTTATTATTCTCTTCACGTCTGCCAATGTTTACTTTATATATTTAAATTTTTGATATTGGTTGCATGTATAACAGTTATATTTTACTAGTGAATTTACATTTTTAACATTACTTAATGACTTTCTTGTCACTTTAGTGTCAGATTTTGACTGAAACTCTATTTTTTAATTTAAGTATTGCTACCCCTACTCTCTACTAGATACACTTTGCATAGTACATCTTTTTAGGCCTTCTCTTTATTTATTTAAATTTTTGTCCATTTGTTTTATTTGAGAATTTAAATCACATTATATCTAATTAATGATACGTAGGTACCTACACTTGCCATTTTGTTTATTGTTTTATGTTTAGATTTTTCCTCTTTCTCTGCTGTCTTTATCGGTAATATGATATTTTTTGTAGTTATAATCTAGCCAAAGAGAATTGGAGCTGAGTCCATTGGGAGATAGACTGCTTTTAGTCTATAGCCAATACTGTGTTCAGTAAACCTGCCACCAGAACACAGACATGCCTTTCAAATGGGTATCTCCTCACCTTTCAGTATATTCAGGGTTTTACATGGATCTCAAAGCTCCTGCAAGGCTATTTTTGACTTTGTAAGATGGCTAGATTATTGTTTCTGTAGGGTATGTATGTTGGAGATCTCATCTTACTCTGTCACGCTAACTCCTCAGATAACCGGTTTTATTGTTTGTTTTAAAGATTTATTTATTTATTTGAAAGGCAGAGTTACAGAGAGGCAGAGGCGAAGAGAGAGAGAGAGAGAGAGAGAGAGAGAGGTCTTCCATCCGCTGGTTCACTCCCCAGATTGCTGCAATGGCTGGAGCTGCGCCGATCCAAAGCCAGGATCCAGGAGCTTCTTCCAAGTCTCTCATGTGGGTACAGGGACCCAAGGACTTGGGCCATCCTCCACTGCTTTCCCAGGCCATAGCAGAGAGCTGGATCAGAAGCAGAGCAGCCGGGACAAGAACCAGCACCCATATGGGATGCCGGCACTGCAGTGCTGGCTATTCCACTATGCCACAGTGCTGGCTCCCCTTTTTTTTAACATCCCACGAGTGGGTACACTTCAAGAGCTGAGTATGAAGAATGTCACCTGTCATGAGCCTGTTTCAGACCACGATTGCTATCTATGATCAGAAAAAAACACTGTCAGTCTACAGAAAGGGAAGAAGTATATTTTGAACATGAGGAATATGTAAGTCATTTGTCTACATGGTGAGTTCAGTAATATATTGTTTTCATAAGCTTTTTCCTCCCCCAAACCGCAATTCTCTTGTCTACTCTTTCTGAAATACTAGTTGTAACTTTGTTTTTAACATGTGGAATCTTATTTTCCACCACCCTGAATCCAGGTTAGCTTTGCTCTTGTTTTACCCAAGGAAATGTGGAGAAATCACATTTTGCAGATTTGAAGGATAGGCACTAAAATGCTGAAAAATGTCATTTCAACATCTTGAATGATTCACTCACCAGTTTTCACACCAAACCTCACCTATTGGAGGATGAGAGGCTATACAGAAGAGGATCAATGTAGCCCTGTGAAAAGCACTCATTGGCAGAGAAGTTAGTGAAACCATCTTTGAACATACTGCCCAGGGTATGGCATTGTTATGCAGTGGGTTAAGCCACCTCTTGTATGCTAGCATATCATAGTGCCCATTAAACTTCTGACTGCTGAACTCCTTATCCAACTATCTGCTGATGTGCTTGGGAAAGCAGTGGTATATATCCCAAGCACTTGTGTCCCCAAAACCCATGTTGGAGATCTGGATGGATATATGGGCTGCTGGCTTCAGCTTGGTCTAACCTAGACCATTGTAGCAATTTGGTGAGTGAAACAGTGGATGGAAATATCTCTCTTTCCCTCCCCACCCCGTCATTCTGCCTTTCAAATAAACACATATCAAAAATAATAATAATCATAGATCCCAGTTTAGCTGACTCTGTCTGCATGACTGAGTCCAGGCAAGGATAGTAGAATAGTAGAAGAATCACCAAGTACAGCCCAGGAATAATTGAGGGGCCATGAAGAAATAAATGATTATTGTCTCAAATCATACGGATGAAATTTCAGTTAAAAGTGTGGTTAATCAATAGATCGCTGTAACAAAAATTATTATATAAACTAAAATCTAGACAACACCAAAAGGGGGTTCCAAAGGAGAATTAATGATATACAACTTAATAGAAACTTATCTTAGAATAAAACACAAAAATTAAGGAATATTTTTAAGAACTTTCCAGGGTTGGAAAAGGCAATATTTATGAGACGGTACCTTGAGTACTGGAGAGACACATAAATAATGCCAAACTAGAGTATACTATCATGAAATTATAGCACACAGATAATAAAAAGAATACATAACACAAGTAATATCAAACCAAGAACACATTTTTCACTGCAACAACATATGTCAAAATTAATGAAGCAGTACCTTCAACATATTGAAGGAAAATATTATAGTCTATGATCTCATAGAGAGCTAAACTATAATTCAGAGATTTAAGGAAATTCATCGAATTTTCACAACACAAAGATACTGAGTCTACTAATCACCAAATAAATAACTAAACCATGTGTTTAATTTTTATATATAATAGGAATTAGTTTTGCGCCATAACAGATTAAGCCGACCTCCATCTTGTCCGCATCTTTTATGGGTGCACATTTGTGTCCTTGCCGCTCCTACTGATCCAGATTCCTAATATAATGTTCCTGGGAAAGCAACAGAAGAGGGCCCCAGTTTTTGGGCTTCCTGCCACCCACATCTGAAACCTGAAAGAAGCTCTTGACTCCTGGTTTTGGTTTGGTCCAACCCTCGCCTTTGTAGCCTTTTGATGACTGAACCAATGGATGGACCATTCATTCTCTCTCTCTCTCTCTCTCTCTCTCTCTCTCTTCCCCTATAACTCTGTAACTCTGCTTTTCAAATAAATTAAATAGCATTTAAATAAATTTAAAAAGTATTTAAAAATTTTATATCAAATAAATATAGAGGAAAGGTGTCTTAGTTCACTTTGTGATCCATAGGAAATACCTGACACTGGGTAAACTACAATAATCAGTTGTGTTAGCTTACAGTTCCAGAGGCTAGGAAGTACCATATGAAGATGCTAATGTCTGGCAAGACCTCTCTTGCTGCCTCCTAACATGGAAGAAGGTGTGAAGGTAAAAGAACAAGAGGAAGAAACTAGCTCCTTTATACTGACATTAGCTGTAATCTACCTCTTTAAAATACCAATTCTTAATATTACATTGGCAATTCAATTTCCATATGAGTTTAAGAAGGAACAAAAATTCAAACTACAGCAAAAGGCACAGACTATAAGAATATCAGTCTGCACAAAAATTAATAAAACACATAATTTCATTAATTAATTAATAATTAAAAATAATTAAACCTGGATATTTTCAATATAATGTAGGCAACTTGATGTTATTTTTTATTGCCACACTATAAGACTTAGTTCCTTGAACATAGTTATGTAGTAAGCATTTAGCAAACAAAGAAGTTAGGCTCTTGTATTTGTAAAGAGGATAAAACCAGTGAAAACAGATTTTGGTGGAAAAATATTAACACTGCATTGAAATAACTAAAATTCTACTAAAAGTAAGAATTAAAACCAAATTGAATTAAGAGAAGGCAGAAAATGAGGGGAAGAATGTAAAAAATGATAAACAGAAGTATCTGTTTCAGATGGTAGAATTTATACCATCTTAAAATATATCAATTATAACTTCAATATATTAATTGTTCAATTAATGTAGATTTTTAAAGCTTATCTTATGTGATAGAAATTATGAACCTGGGTGAAATAAAAATGATTCAAGTATTTGCTACTCACAACCAAAATAAGCATTTAGAAACATGAAAAGAAAAAGACATAAAAACTATAACATCAACTAGTAATCAAAACAAAAGCTAATACAATAGAATTTAAGGTAAGAAATCACTAGTCATTAGTATTGACAGAACAGTGTATCACTGTAGCAAATGCTCTAACTGCATGGTAGCAACAATTCATTTCTCAACAAATGTCTGCTTTGCTATAAAACGTACACACTGGTCCTCTGCAGTGGATTGTCTTTAAATAGAAATGCCTAAGAGTCATCTTAAACCTCTAGGGGTGCGGGTCACGAATGCTCTACTATTTATGGTACCAGCTCAGTCCCTTTTCAAATCAGCATATGTGCAAAAGTTTAATTTATGCTGGTAAATTCATCAAGTGAACAGACTTCTAAGCTGTCATCATGGCTATATCCTTTCTGAGCTTCTTACCCTTTATTGTCCAGAATCCGACATAGTCTCATTTGTTTCTTCTAGAAATAATGCTTTTTTTTTCTTTTTTTTATTTAATGAGCATAAATTTCCAAAGTACAGCTTATGGATTACAATAGCTTCCTCCCCCCCTTAACTTCCCTCCCACCCACAATGCTCCCCTCTCCCACTCCCTCTCCCCTTCCCTTCACATCAAGATTAATTTTCAATTATCTTTATATACAGAAGATCAATTTAGCGTATATTAAGTAAAGATTTCCACATTTTGCTCTAGAAATAATGCTTAATAAATCACTGGCACCTGCATCTTTGTCTCATCATCTGCAACGTAAGAACCTGTCCTCAGACAACAAAATGCATTTAATAATACCTTAAGAAATAACTGGGATGTTAACAATTCCTAGCATGTGAATAGTTGGCAAGAGCATCGCTCCTACCTTAGTAATAACAAAATGTCAAGCTAAAAAAAAGCTTTTTTTAATAAAAAAGCTCAGAAAACTGAGTTCTTGTAGAAAACAATTAGCTTGGAATCAAAGGGAAACAATGTGTCTCCAGCAGATGGGGCACAAACAGTGAAGCACATATGGTAGAACATAGGAGGAAGAGACACCAGTGTCATGATAGCCTAGGGAGATTTCTGACGCCATAAATGAGAGTGTCAAATTGTTAAGTCAACAACAGGAGTCACTGTGCACTTACTCCTCATGTGGGATCTCTGTCCTTAATGTGTTGTCCAATGTGAATTAATGCTATAACTAGTACTCAATAATTTACACTTTATGTTCTGTGTGGGTGCAAACTGATGAAACCTTTACTTAATGTATGCTAAACTGATCTTCTGTCTATAAAGAGAATTGAAAATGAATCTTGATGTGAATGGAATGGGAGAGGGAGCGGGAGATGGGAGGGGTGCGGGTGGGAGGGAAGTTATGGGGGGGAAAAGACATTGTAATCCATAAACTGTACTTTGGAAAATTATATTTACTAAAAAATGTTTTAAAAAAAGAAACAAATTGACAAAGTGCAAGTGTGGATTAGCATAAAAATATAGAACTGCCAAAAGTCACAGCCACCAAAAATATTATTGCAGTGGGCTTTCCTCTAAAGAACTCTACGGGAACACAAATGTAATAATGGGGGCATGTTGAGGTGCAAGAGAAACTCAGAGTAGTGCAGACTTTAATTAGGCAGGTATCCACGACTACAGAAAAGTTATAAAGCCCAGTTCTACATTTCATTATATATACACACACACACACACACACACACACACATATATATATATGTATATGTATATATATTTTTTTATTTACTTAACTGAAAGGCAGAGTCACAGAGAGGCAGAGAGAGAGAGAGAGAGAGAGAGAGAGGTCTTCCATCCATTGATTCACTCCCAAAATGGCCGCAACAGCTTGGAACTCGGCCCATCCGAAGCCAGGAACCAGGAGCTTCTCCCAGGTCTCCCACACAAGTGCAAGGGTCCAAGCACCTGGGCCACCTTTCACTGCCTTCCCAGGCCACAGCAGAGAGCTGGATTGGAAGGGGAGCAGCCGGGACTCAAACCGGCACCCACATGGGATGCCAGAGCCCCAGGCAGAGCCCCAGCCCACTACACAGCGTCAGCCCCAGTTCTACACTTCTAAGCTATGGGATGAAAGCCTCACATTGTGCAGTAACAGAAGCATAAACCTTTACTTTCCAGAGCATAAGAGAAGATAAACTGGGAAAAGACAAAGATAAAAGCAAAATGTATGACAGGGGAGTATGAATAGAGGTAGAAAACAATCCTGGGACAAGTCCTTTGTCAGTCTCCTACCACTAGAGGAGAGGCAGGGAATCTTCCTGCACAAAATCCACTTCAGATTCACAGCAGAGTTTGGCTTCCATGAGTAGTGGGGAAGGTTAACTAAGAAAATTTTAACATTGACAACAACCTTGCTCAAATTTTGAAGTAGTCCCCAAATAAGAAAAAATCTTCCTGCACTCTAAAAACAGGATTGCAACTACCAAGTAATAAGCAGCCTACCACTAGGGAGAATAAGAACACGGCAAAACCTGTCAAGTACAAGAGCCAAGGGAAGGCTAAAAGCTAAGGCTGTGGAAGAAACATTAAGAAAGACACTCTGGAAAAATAGCTTCCGCCTATAAGGTGTTGCTCTACCAATACAAAGCTGGTGGTACACAGAAGGTAACCATAGCAACAACAAAAATCCCGGACCAACTAAATTCAATACTGCATTGATTCTTTAGCCTAACAGAAGGGATTTGCAAGTTTCTATGCAAAAATCCCACTTATCTCATTTCCTACCGTGCTTCCCTTCTAGTTCATAATTCAATTTAAAAAATAAGATAGACAAAAAATAAACAAAAAAGAATCCATTTAGACAAAGCCATCAAGTGAATCAGACTCAGGAAATACCTAACTGTGGGAATGGGATCTTTCTAAAGCAGAGTTCCATCACCTTCCAAATAAGAGCTTTGAAAGTTGTTGTATTAGTATGATTGTGGTGCACAGTAAGATAAATAATGGGAGTAAAGTATATACTTTGCAAAATATTGGACATAGGTAAGAACTTAGTAAATGACAATAGTTGAAGTCATTCATTACTACGTTGTGTACTCAACCATACTTTCGAATGTTAAATGTTTTTTGGCACTAAATTTGCCTTGAGTGAGCCATGTGATCATGCCTTTCTAGAAACATTCCCAACATGAAATCAATGCTGTAAGGCCAACTATTTTATTATTTTTAATATTAATATTATCATTATTATTTCAGAGGTTCCTGAGACTATCTATAAACCTTCCATTGTTTACTCGAAGCTTTTTTTCATTGCTTCCTTGCTTATTTTTCCTCTGTTGTGCATTTGTATCAGGAAAGGCAGATTCAATGGCAACTGAACTTCTTTCTTCACTATTTTAGTAACCTGGCTATTAGCAACTCTCTTGATTCTCTATTCAAGAGTATCAGAAAGTTTCTTCTCACAAAAAGGCAATGATCTCATTATAATTTGTATCTATATAGTTATCACAGAGCTCAAAATTCCAATTTTCCACTTCTTTCAATTTCATTCCTCTTAGTTACAGCCATAAAACTAAATATGCTAGATATTACCAGAGTAATTTAAAGTATTATTTGCAATATATTTGTAGATTATTGCTTTTCACTTTGAAATGTTTTGCCTTTGCAAGTAAAATTCAATTACATTTCTGTATTCACACTAATCAGTGATATCCAATTGGGATTATGAATATTATTTCTAAAAATTATGATGCAAGAGACAGAATCTGGATTGCAGAATAAGCTTTCTTCTACCAATCTTTTCATGGTTTATAGCTCCACTTCATTTTTATGTTTGAACTATTTCTCCTGATAAATTCTGTGCCTTTTCTTTAAAGATTTATTTTATTCATTTGAAAGTCAGAGTTACCAAGAGAGGTAGAGACAGAGAGAGAGGTCTTCCATCCGCTGGTTCGCTACCCAGAAAGCCGCAACGGCCAGAGCTGTGCTGATCCAAAGCCAGGAAGCAGGAGCTTCTTCCTGGTCTCCCACGCAGAAATTCTGTGCCTTTAAATAAGGTGCTCAATTAATAAAATAAATAGGATTCAGGCAACACATGTTCATCTGTTCTAATCTTAAATTCTGATTAATTATTATAACCATACTATATTTATAGTATGTATAACATTGTCCAGCTACACATAACCAGCTGAGATATTGAGTATATCTAACATATGACACCTTCATGGTTGAATTGTTCTTTGAAAAGTGATTCATCAAAATTGAAGTTAATAATGAGAACAATGTAAAAGTGATCAGTTTATGTTCATAACTGATCATAAAGGTAGGAATAAATGTCAAGGGATCACATAAATAAGATCAAGTATCTGCTAATAATAACTGATAGAATTAAAAAGGAGAGAATGAACCAACACGGGAAGTAGGCCACATAGCAGACTCAGAGAATGGCAAATGTCCTAAACAGCACTTTTGCCTCAGAATCAGCCCCCAAGGCATTCATATCTGGCTAAAAAAAAAAAAAGCCCATAAGAGTGTTTCAGGTAGGGAAAGCCAAGACATTGTGGCAAAAAATGACCTACATGAATGATCTCGTTGAGTGAGATCCCAGTGGAAAGAAGGAGCCATCAAAGCAGGAGGTATCTTTCTCTGAAGGGAGCGGAGAACTTCCACTTTGCTTATGGCCCTGTCTAAATAATGTCAGAGTTTGTGGACTCAAGAGGCTTTCATAGACTTGGCAGCTCATGACAAGAGCCTCAGGTGATTACTGATGTCATAAATAAGAATGTCAATTGTTAAATTAACAACAGGAGTCACGGTGCACTTGTTCCCCATGTAGGACCTCTGTCCTTAATGAGTTGTACTATGAGAATTAACGGTAAAACTAGTCTTTAAACAGTACTTTATACTTTGTGTGTCTGTGTGAGTGCAAACTGTTGAAATATTCACTTAGTATAGAGTTGATCTTCTGTATATAAAGATAATTAAAAATCAATCTTAATGAAGAATAGGATGGGAGATTGAGTAGGAGGTAGGTTTGGGGGTAGGAGGGTGGGTATGGGGGGAAGAACTGCTGTAATACAATAGTTGTACCTATTAAATTTATATTTATTAAATAAAAATTTTCTATAATTTTTTTTTATTCTTCAGCTGTCCCATGTGTTTATCTGCTATCAAAACCTTATCAACATGCACCCATATTTCTCTAGCTATTTTGTCAGTGTCATTATTAGATTATCCTTATATTAAAAATTTATTTTAAGGAGGCTGACTCCAAAGCTGTTGATGTCATTAGTTCTTTAGGGAGAATATGTGACCATATTTGATGGAAAAGTTAGAATTGCAAACCCAGGTCATGTGACTCCACAGATCCTACCCCAAATACTCTGCTGTGCTGCCTTTCATGATGCTATCCACGGATTTCAACTCTATCAGAATCTGGATGACTTTGGGAAAGCCACTTAACTTCTTTGAGACGTAGCTTCCTCGTATATAAAGTGGGAACACTGGAAGGACCCACCTCACAGCGCTGTTGTAAGGATTAAATAAGTTAATATTTTAAGCTTGGCATATCACCAACCCTGTACATGTTTCGCTAATGTAAATTCTTTCAAATTATTGCCCCAGTTATGTCACTGGTATGAGTTATCATATTGATAAGTAGTTTTTAAAATGTTAGTGCAATTTGTATTTAAATAAAAGAATAATTGTTAGACGGTGGCTGAAATAATTTAGAAAATCACTAGCAAACCCCCTTTTATTTGTATGATCACTGGTCTCACAATGGGGAGTGAACATACAGCTATTAAAATCCATTGTGGAATAAAATGTACTCATATTTCAAAGTCATTAATTATGATAGATAGTATTTACAATATGCCAAGCACTATTCTAAACATAAAGTTATTAATTATTGTGGGCAGAAATACCCCATGTAATAAGTGCCACTAATAACCCCATTTAACAGATGATGAAATTAAGGCACAGGAAAGTAGTTTACTAAATTAATCCAGCTTAACTGGTTGAGAAAAGAGAGAAGAATTTATCATGCCCTAAACATTTTGTAGTTCATCCATTTCTTTACTCCAGATGGGCAAAATCCTCCTGAGAAGTATAAAGAATGTATAGAAAAACACATGTAGCCTCTACATATACTCTCCTCCTCATGTGGTGCTAGCAAACTCTGAATGATAAAAAGTTCAGAAAGAGGCAGGAACCTAGTTTGTTCTTCAACCATGGTGAAAAGTCTGGGGTTATGGAGACACTCATATTCGCCCTAGGCTGTGAGACAGCTGAGAATTTTGAGCATAGCAAAGATAAGTAAGTATGTCTGTAATCCACACAAAAAGTGAGACATCTAATAAAAAGTTAGTCTGTTTTATTTAATCTGGCTGGGATTTTCATGATGATCCTCACTTACTATGTCTTTTCACACACAGTTATTAGGTTTCTTTACCCTTCAACCACTTCTAAGTTCTTCTTAAAGAATTGCATGTTCTGAGAAAAAGGAGGAAACCCCTAAGAGAACAACTGGAACATAAAAAAATCATTTTCTATATCAATGTTTTACACATGATAACAAACCATACTACCACTTAGCATGTGTGTAGACCTGATTTGAACAGATTTGTCTAACAATCGAGATGTTTTCTAAGAAAATATTTGTGGACCACCTGTTCTTTAAAGTGGGGAACAGTTGGTCTTGAAGATATAGTCAAATCCATTTTGCATTCAGCAAGCAGATATGGAGGAGATGGAATTTTGGCTTCTATCCTGTGTTGTTTTTCCTGTTAACATTTTTAGTTACATTGGCAACTTAAAAAAATGGCAAGAACTTCACAGAGAAATGATGAAATGGAAAGATGCCCAGAGAGGCAGACTTTGATACACTACTGATGAGAAGGCCTTGGGAAGCTTTCCCTACCATAATAACACAAGCACAGTTGAGTTGGAGGCTCATATGCTTACCCTGGCTAGATAAATGTATTTATCAAGTTTGTGGAAGAGAAAGGATGAGATGGCAGGGGAGGCAAGAAGAAAAACGAAATCAAGTCCTTAAACTATTAAGACACCACTGTATAACCATTGAGTGATAAAATGAATATTGGAGGCCTTGACCTTGTGCTTTTTAGTACACTATAATATAATAAATATATAATATAAAAATATATAAAATAAATATAATAAATATTTCCAACTGCTAATACGCTAGGCATTGCTGATATACTGGCCAAATAGAAAGATGGTTTTCTGCCTTACTGCAGCTTATAGTGTAGAAGGGAATTTTGACACAAATAATTACAATTGTTATGAGTGCTATAAAGAACTACTGATCATTCTAGGAGCCCAAAACAGAAAGCCTACGTTGGTGAAAACAGAGAGGGGCATTTGAACTGATTCCTCAAGGATAAGTAGGCCTTAGCTTTTCTGTGTGGGGATGGTGGTAAGAAACTATATAAAGGACTACAGGCACAAAGAGAAAAAAAGGAAATGTAGCCTTGAAGGGTTACTCGCAGGCTGAATTTATAGTTTATATCACTAGTCTGTCATCCCTCATCCAGAACCAGATTAGGATTGAGGAATGTAGAATGATTATCAGTGAATTTGCTCTGTATGCTCTTTGTCTTCTACCATATTACTAAATGCTTTATATATCAGTATCTAATTTAATCCAAGCAACAGTATAACTAAAATGTGCTAAATCATTCCTTGCATTTTACACATGAGGAAGCTAAAGAGCAAAGTGTTTGCAACGTATAGAAATGATAAAGCCAAGACTTCAAGTACAAGTCTCTCTGCCTTATACTGCAAACTCTCGGAACACTGTTCCATATTGTTAGAAGGAAACGAAAAGAAACATGCAGCACTCCAAAAAAGCAGAATAGGTTTCCCTGGGGAAAAGAATACGAGGAACAATGTCTCTTATGAAATCATGTTTTTAGTCTCAGTAGACCATTGTCAAAAAGCCTACTTTCCATGAGTCTCAGAGAACCAGTACCATAAGGGAGTAGTGTGAAGTTCATTAAGCAATCAAAGATGGTCTCATACTCTCAGTCTTCTATTTTCTAGTAAGGGGTTTGTCATTTTGAAACACTGCATTCAAATATCATAACTCTGCTCTATACCCTCTGTATTGTGTAAATCTATAAAAATGTAACTTGTCAATAGAAATAAAATAAAGTACCCCACTGTCGTTCATTCCTAACAGGAAGGACATTTTTCCAAGGTGAAATTGAAAATGCTCTTAAATGATTTATCTTCTTACGCACTTTTTCTTGAGGAGTGATCTAGAATTTCACTGAAATGAACACTTAAAATTTATCCAAAATATCATCACAAAACCACACTGTCAGAAGACTTAACTTCTCCCATATCACCCACAGACAGGTGTGATCATTCCCAGAATGCACTGTTCAAAGAAAAGGAGCCCACAAATCCATTTATCTTGTTAAGACTTGTCAGCTTTGTGCTGTAAGTCTCATTTTAATTGCACAGAATAAGGCATTTTCTGCATGTCTTAGTCAAAAGAGAAAACAAATCAATACATGTTTTTAAGCCAAAAATATATTTCTTCATTACAGAGTGAAGTCAAAAATACAATACTGTTAAGAACATTTTTGATGTTAATGTGTAACAGCACTATTTTCCATTCATTGGTGATTTTTTTTTATATCACAGAAAATGTCTAGTTTGCTTTTCCTTTTATTAAGGCACCATAATCATTTCCCTGAGACTAAGTTCCAAACTCTTTTCAAACTTGTAATGTGATAACTTTTAAAAAGTCTCTTAAAATAGAAATTTCATGGAAGTGCCACATGTAGCCTTTCCTTTAAATATGAATGACTCTTCAAGGAGTAATGTCTGTGAGTAAAATCAGATTCTAAAATCTCTCTAAAGGGGAAATTAACATAAGTGTCATTTACCTTGCACAACTAAAAATCAACAGAGTTGAGGAAATGCCATTTTGTTTTGAAGGATTTAAACAAAACATAAAATGTAAGTGTGCTTTGCATTAAGAAACAATGAAGAGAACAAGAGAAAAAAGTTCAGATAATCCTGTATCAGATTCAAAAGCTTGGGAAAGACCAATATTTTTAGTCAGAAGAGGAGATTATTCTAACAATTGAGGGTGTAGACAGTGTAAGATCTAGTTCACTCTTGCCAGTTGATGAGTATAGGCACAGAAGCAATGGAAAGACATGGTTACTCAACTAGCCAAATCAGTATCAACATTTGTCTCTTTAACTCTTCTCAAAGCCTTTTCCTACAGGTAGAATTATCCCAATTTATAGAGAAAACTAAAACATACACTAAATGACATCATAGAGAACTCACAAACTGATCAATTACATAACTAATATTAAAACTTAAGACCAATGTTCTAACCACAAGTCTACTGGACAGGATTTACCATGACACGACTCACATTTCTAGAGCACCATTTATAATATTCTGTGCTGGTTTTAAGTGGAGAGATGAAATATACTATTCATTCCTTTAGGGTATTTATATTACATAGAAGACTATGATTTTAATAACCATGTGATCAAAGTTATTTCTAGGAGTCAGTGAGTCATTGATTACTTAGTGTCCAAATGCAGAAAAAAGCCATAATTGAAGTCTCCTAAATATCAAATTTTCAGAAAATAAATTGAAAACATTTTTATACTAGTAAGAGGAATTCAATGAAAGTAAGTATATGAATGAAAATTTTAAAAACATTTAACTCAAAATAAGTATGATATGGAATAATTTATAAAGGACCTTATTTTTGTGCAATAAGAAAAAAGTTATTCTCCTAGACAGATAAGTTTCAGGATAACTCAGATTTGGTTTTATCTCTAACTTCATTTAGTTTCCAATTACATTCATGATATCTCTCTTGCTTTTTTACTATGAAATATTATTTTAGATTATCACACACTTCATTTGTACCTGTCATAAAATATCAATAAATGTGTTGATGCCTTTTCTCAGCCATATCTTCAATTAACCAATTTCTATATGTTTCAACTCTATCAGTTATATATGAACTTATAAATCATAGATAAAATTTCTTGATTCCATATTTCTTTCATACATTATTATTTTGTTATTTTGTAATTCAAATGTGATATTTGGCAACAAGGAAAGTACTTAAGAAAACATACAGATGCAGTTTTGTACCAATATTTATAAAAACGACTCTAAAACTGAAGTTCCAGTGATTAAAAGAGTACATCTGATTGTACTTAGTTGAAATAAGTGAAACAAAGATTTAGAATGGGGAGCTAATAAAACTTCCAGAACTATTAATGGATTATTAAGTAATATAGAGCAGATACTTGGGTATTTAGGTAAACAAAAGGTAAAGAAGTTAACCACATAGGGTGGACATTTAACCTAGCAGTGGAGAAGCAGGTTAAAATGCTTGCATCCATATCAGAATTCCTGGGATGAGCTTCTGGCTCTGGCTCTTGTTCCTGCTCCTGATTTCAGCTTCCTGCTAAAGTAGACTGAGTGGCAGCAGGTGATGGTTCACGTACTGTGAGAGATTCTTTGTTGCTTCTTATCACCCTCTTTGTAATGCATTGTCCACACAGCAGCCCAAAATAATCACATCAAATTTAAGCCAGATCATATGTTTTCCCTCCTTACACCTGCTCTGGCTGCCTGTTGCACACAGAACAAAATCTAAACACCTTACTATGGTTTACAAGATCCTAGGCCATCCGAATCCTGTCTCCTTCTCCAGTCTCTTGTTTGCCATTGTACCTTCACTGACCATTACACAACTACCCATCTTTCTATTTTTCTATCTGTCTGGCTGTCTGTCATCTATCAGCATGTGGAACCTCATTTTGCTGTATTTTCTTTGCCTTGTGTTTCCTTCAGCCAATAATGCTCTGAATCAGATTTTCTCACATCGGGCTCTTGTTACTTAAATCTTATTTCAAATGTGATATCCTCAGAGCAGTCTTTCCTGAATAGTCAACTCACTCTTGTGGCCATAGTTATTTTTCACATAACTTTCTTCATTTCTTCACAGTTTTTATATTCTCAAACTACCTTAACTAATGCAGTTGTTATTTATCATCTGCTTCCATTCCTCTACTACAACACAGACTATTAAATGGATTCTCATGTTTAAACCTAATCCCATTGTGATTGAATTAGGAGGTGGCTGGGTCATGAGGATGGAGCCTTCCTACATTGGATTACTGATTCCAGAAGGATTGAAGACAACAGAATTCTTCCCTGCTGGATGTGGCAACAACAAGAAGGTGTCTTCTGTGTCAGAAAGTAGGCATTCAGGAGGCACCCAATGTGCTATGCTTTTCTTCAACTTCTTAGCTTTCAGAACTGTGACAGATACAATTTTAATGCCCATTATCTACCCCATTTATGAATTTTTGTGATTGCACTTTGAAAAGACAAAGACACTTCATCTTTTTTATGATATTGTCCCTGCTTCCCTGGCTTTGGACGGAGTGTGTAAACTCAATTTATTTTTAAATAAGTGAATATATGAATGAATTCACGTAAAAGAGAAATAAAAGATCATAAAATCATTATATTCTGGCCTGTGTAGTGCTAATTTGGTAATGTGCCACTAAGCTTTAAAAACATAGATTACCTTCCAACACAATGGCAAACATACAGGTGAAATAGTCAGTAACTATAGATATGAGAGAAATTATTTATTCAGACAATAGTCCAAGAGTGGTTAATTTAGAATCAGGTAATACTTTTTTTTCTAAAACATTACATTGATTTTATTTTTTTCCTGTCTCTGAATTTTCTGTAGACTTTATTGACAGTCTACTGTTGTCAATTGGCATATGCTGCCCTGTACTCCAATTTATCAATTTGCTGTCAGTTAATGTTATGCTTCTTCAAATAGGCTATAAGCTTTTGATATATTAAACTATAGAAGTGAGCCCTACCAAAAGTTGTCATTTAAAAGATATTTATAAAAGATCAGTATAAAAACATCATTAGCTCTCCAAATAAGACTTTGCCCCTGACTTTAGTGGTAAACACGAAGTAAAAATTGAACCTAATGTTGTAATATTTGGTAATGATCAGAATAATTCTGAACAGCAAATAAATTGTATTATACATGTTTTTATATAGCATCCACCCCATCCCATTCAAATTCTTAATATCCTTTACACATTCTGGACCTTATTCCATAAAGCTGATCATCTGAGAAAGAACTCAGTGAATGTAAGCATCTGAAACTCCAAAGATCTTCCTTTGTGACTTGAATATTTTTTGGTGAAACAGGTGATTTCTGCAAACTGCATGCACTTTAAAATGAAGGAGTCATTCTTAGAAATTAAATCCAAAGCCCGGAGCCAGGTGCTTTCTCCTGGTCTACCATGAGGGTGCAGGAGCCCAGGCACTTGGGTCATCCTCCACTGCCTTCCCAGTCCACAGAAAAGAGCAGGACTGGAAGAGGAGCAACCGGGACTAGAACCTGGTGCCCATATGGGATGCCAGTGCCTCAGGTGGAGGATTAACCAAGTGAGCCACGGCATTGGCCCCTAGAATTATTTTTCTATACATTTAGGATGAGAGTTGATGCAGCTATTACAAAAACAAAGATATGTTTTAGTTTTAAATTTTAATTGAGTTTTTGTTTTTAATTTATTTGCAAGACAGACAGAGAGAGACAGAGAGAGAGAAAGAGAGATATTCCATCTGAAGATTCACTCACAAAATGCTTACAAAAGCCAGTGCTGGGTGAGGCCAAAGCTAAGAGCCAACAGTTAAATTTCATTCTACCATGGAGATGTTAGGGACCCAACTACTTAAGCCATCATCTGTCGCCTCCCAGATTACACATAAAAAAAAAGGAGTATGGCATTGGAAACAGCACCAGGACTTGAATTCAAGCACTTGATATGGAACACAGGCATCCCAATTGTCCCTGTTTTATGTTTTAAAATATGACCTTCAGAGTCACAGCAATTAAAATAATTGTGAAAGACAACCTATAGATTGTAAGATCCATGTCGTTAAGATAAAATCATTGTGTTTGTTCCTAAAATTCAATTTTAAATGCAAAGAGACAAATACTAAAGGAAGTAAAATTTTGAGATTGTCTATACAAATATATTACAAACTCTAGATTTATGTGATTTAGTTTTACAAAAATATGCTTCTTGGAGATACTAGAAAAGTACAATGAGAGTGTTCTTGTTTGATAGCTTGGAGTGGCACAAGCAGCGGCATTGTTCCCTGCATTCATTCATGGAAACTAAGCTAATAGAGAATTTAGCTTAATAAAAGTGTTTTCTGGGGCCAGTGCTGTGGCGAAGAGGGTAAAGCTGCTGCCTGCAGTGCCGGCATCCTATATGGGAAACAGTTTGAGTCCTGGCTGCTCCAATCCAGCTCTCTGTTATGGCTTGGGAAAGCAGTGGAAGATGGCCCAAGTCCTTGAGCCCTTGTACCCATGCAGGAGACTCAGAAGAAGCTCCTGGCTCCTGGCTTTGAATTGGCACAGCTCCCACTGAGTGAACCAGCAGATTGAAGACCTCTCTCTCTCTCTTTCTCTGCCTCTCTGTAACTCTGCCTTTCAAATAAAATAAATAAATCTTTAAAAAACCAACAAAAACAAAGTGTCTTCTAAGAGAATTAAGGTTGTTGATGTTTGGCCTAGAGTAGGGGAATGGAATGCTGAAAGTGTACACCTATTTAACTACCTTGGACTAAGAAAAACAGCAAATTTCTTCCACTTACTTCTTTGGGAAGAATCAATCACATGACTCCAGCAAGATCAAAGGAGTTAGGAACTGGGAAATGGCCATTTCCTAGGAACAATCCTGTTCTCTGGAAGAAAGTTGATATAGGAAGGCAAGAAAATGAGTCTTTTGTGATTATTTCTTATAAAAAGGCAAGGCCTTACTCCTTGTCAGTTCCTGATGTTGAAATTTTAGCGGGGGTTTGGGAGAGAAACTAATAGGTAGATTTGAGGATCAAAGAGCAGAGGTTGTTTATTATCAGCTTCTCGTATGGAACTCAGAGGTCATAGAATCTCTTGGATAACTCAGTGCGAACATGGGCTAATATCAACAAGGTCGAAATGGTGGCAATCAGACTAATCAGATAAATAACCTAACATGCCACTTATCTTAAAACTACCAGAGATCTGTAGTGATTAATGGGAGAATATTAAAGTAGCTTTTTCCAATCCACATTGATTCAATAGGCTATAGAGGCCTCCAAATAATGGAGAAACTAAGCATCAAATGGATCTAGTGACCAAATCAGAGTAGCAGCATAGACATTGCCCCTAGTCTTCAGAAGGAACAGATATTGACAACTATAGTCAATTCATTGAGAAGGGTATGTTTTTCTTCTGAGTAAAGAACTCAGTTAAATAGAGTCAAAGAGAAATGCATAAAGGTATTTGATTCTATAGCTGATTTCATGCTTTGAAACACATACTTTCTGTATCTAGATGCTGAATGACGCTATACTAGTAAGCATGTCCAAAACTCCAGGATATAAATAATTTTCTTCATCAATACTTGATAATTGGAAAAGCATCATAAGACTTTATTTAGTGAGATACTGCACTCACTAAATCAGTTTTAGGTTCTGCAGCATAATAAAATCAAGCCTCATAGTTTTGAACTCACTATTTGTTTTCTGTATCCTTGACATTTTAATATAGTTGATATTTTTCTTCCAGTTGGCAAGCAAGTATTCTTTCCATCAGACTTTCTTCTTAAAAGATTATAAGAGAGCATTTATTTTCATAGTTGGTATATATATGGGCCTCTCACTCAACCTCAATGTCAGTGACTTGGAAGATATCTGCCTGGGCCGAATGACCAAATATTTCAAAGTTGCCTTTGAGGGAGTTTATCTCTCGTTTTCTATCTCTAACTGGACAATCTTTAGATCTGTTCATGAGGTTACCTTTCTGCCTCAAATGGCCTTCAAATGGTTATATCTTAGATATCCCCATAGCACATCCAAAATGTATATGGAAACCTTTCAAAATTGGCAGAAATAAATATCATGGTGGCAGAATAGATAAGAATTTAACTCTTTCTAAATAGATTCACTTAAGGTGAAATCCACACAGCCTCCCATGCACAGTAATCCATACCACTTATATACATTGATGGCTTTGTATATGTCTTTTTTTCTATGGTATCCCTGATTACCTCTTTCAAATTACACTTCTTTCAACATATCCCCATATGTATGTTTCACTCCAAAATTGATCTTTCTTTTACAAGAATTCTTGTGTATCTATTTGGGAGACTATTTAATTGGTAGATGCTTTAAAAAAAAAGACCTAAATGAAAGATCTCCGCAAGTGAGATCCCGGTGGAAAGAACAGGCCATCGAAGAAGGAGGCACCTTTCTCTGAAGGGAGGAGAGAACTTCCACTCTGACTATGACCTTGCCTAAATAAGATCAGAGTCGGTGAACTCAGGGGGCTTCCATAGTCTTGGAAACTCATGAGTAGAGCCTAGGGAGATTACTGACGCCATAAACAAGAGTGTCAATTTGTTAAGTCAACAACAGGAGTCACTGTGCACTTACTCCTCATGTAGGATCTTTGTCCTTAGTGTGCTGTACATTGTGATTTACTGCTATAACAAGTACTGAAACAGTATTTTACACTTTATGTCTCTGTGTGGGAGCAAACAGTTGAAATCTTTACTTAATATATGCTAAACTGATCTTTTGTATATAAAGAGAATTGAAAATGAATCTTCACATGAATGGAAGGGGAGAGGGAGCAGGAGATGGGAGGCTTGCGGGTGGGAGGGAAGTTCTGGGGAGGAAAACCCACTGTAATCCATAAGCTGTACTTTGGAAATTTATATTTATTAAATAAAAGTGAAAAAAAGAAGCTTCCATAGCCTTGGGAACTCATGAGAAGAGCCTAGGGTGATTACTGACACCATAAACAAGAGTGTCAATTGTTAAGTCAACAACAGGAGTCACTGTGCACTTACTCCTCATGTAGGATCTCTGTCCTTAATGTGTTGTACTCTGTGAATCAACAGCATAACTAGTACTCAAACAGTACTTTACACTTTGTGTTTCTGTGTGGGTGCAAACTGTTGAAATCTTTATTTAGTATATACTAAATTGAACTTCTGTATATAAAGAGAATTGAAAATGAATCTTAAAGCGAATGGGATGGGAGAGGGAGTGGGAGATGCGATGGTTACAGGTGGGAGGGAGGTTATGGGCAGGAAAAGCCACTATAATCCAAAAGTTGTACTTTGTATATTTATATTTATTAAATAAAAGTTAAAATAAATAAATAAGTAAATGTTTAAAAAAATTAAAAAAGAAAAATAAGATGTAACCCTGAACACCATAAGAAAAAGTCATCAAGAATTACAACAAATAGCTATATGCAAAAAAATTTAAAAATCTAAATGAAATAGAGTCTTGGACATAAACAATCTCCAAAGTTGAGTCATGAAGATATAGAAAACCTAAACAGAACAATAATCCTGACAGAGATTGAATTATTGACAAATTATTGATAAAAATGTTCAGGGCATGATGGATTTACTGCTGAATTCTACCAAATTTTTGAAGAACTGATTCCAATCCTTCTCAAGCTACTCAAAACATTTTTTTTAACTTTTATTTAATGAATATAAATTTCCAAAGTACAGCTTATAGATTACAATGGATTCCCCCCCATAACTTCTCTCCCACCCACGACCCTCCCCTCTCCTGCTCCCTCTCTCCTTCCATTCACATCAAGATTCATTTTCAATTTTCTTTATATACAGAAGATCAATTTAGCATATATTAAGTAAAGCTTTCAACAGTTTGCACCCACATAGAAACACAAAGTGTAAAATACTGTTTCAGTACTTGTTATAGCAGTAAATCACAATGTACAGCACATTTAGGACAGAGATCCTACATGAGGAGTAAGTGCACAGAGTGACTCCTGTTGTTGACTTAACAAATTGACACTCTTGTTTATGGCATCAGTAATCACCCTAGGCTCTTGTCATGAGGTGCCAAGGCTATGGAGGCCTTTTGAGTTCGCCAGCTCTGATTATTACCGACAGGGTCATAGTCATTGTGGAAGTTCTCTTCTCCCTTCAGAGAAAGGTACCTCCTTCTTTGATTACCTGTTCTTTTTCTTCTTCTTTTTTTTTTTTTTTTTTTGGACAGGCAGAGTGGACACTGAGAGAGAGAGAGAGAGAAAGGCCTTCCGTTTCCATTGGTTCACCCCACAATGGCCACTGTGGCTGGTGTGCTGCGGCCAGTGCACTGCGCTGATCCGCTGGCAGAAGCCAGGTACTTATCCTGGTCTCCTATGGGGTGCAGGGCCCAAGCACTTGGGCCATCCTCCACTGCACTCCCGGGCCACAGCAGAGAGCTGGCCTGGAAGAGGAGCAACCTGGACATAATCCGGCGCCCTTACCAGGACTAGAATCCGGTGTGCCAGGGCCGCAGGCGAAAGATTAGCCTAGTGAGCCTCTGTGCCGGGCGAAACTTTCTTCTTTTATGCATAGCCTCTTTACTTCCATGATAGTTGGCTTCCGCTTTCATTTTGATTTGATTTTCACTTAAGCATCTATATTTGATAACTCATACCATACTTATTTAATTTTCTCACTCTCTCCTTGCTTGTAAACTGCTTAATAGTATTTATGCAGGGTTATCAATAACCCCATGATTTCCTTTATAATTATTGATTAATTTAAATCAGATTTTTGAATTAAATCTTGTAGTATTTAGAACGAAAATGGAAGAATATTGAAGTTTTAAAGTAGTGTAACATAGCACTATTTCAATATATTATTCACAGGCTGTGTGCAAACTCAGAGTTGAGCGTGAAATAAGTCAAACAGAAAAACCTGACTCTGGGGGGGTGAAATACCAGGAAGTTAGGATTTAGTGAAAGGGCAGAGCTAATGATCTGAGGTGGGGGAAATGGTGGGTGAGAGGACTCACAGAGGTCACATAAGTACTCCCCAAAGATGCTACAATTCAGTAACCTTGGCAACCCAGTGGGAGACTGCAGGAGAAATTGAGCCCACACTGAGGCAGTAGATTCTTTGGGTGGTCTGTGGAAAAAAAGCAGATGAAAGCCAGAGATTGGAAGCTAAATACCATCAATACTACTCAGCTGTGTGGTATTACTTCCCTCCTGAAAAAAAAAATAAATAAATAAATAAATAAAGAGATAGATCTACCACGCCTAACCTGTGTGTGTCACATTTGGCACACTCTTAACCCTGAGGAACTAAGCAGATCTCTCTGCCCACACCCATCTCAAGCCTGCAAGGCTCCTCCAACAGCAGGCAGTCCACTTAACACAGTCACAGTATCACAAGGAAAAAAAAATCAAAAGACACCACAGTAAGGAAAGAATTCAAAGAACTCCTCCAAAATGCCAAGTAATAAACATAGAAACCAAGGGAACAAGATCAACGAACACATAAGGACGCCCTCAAATGAACAAAACACCCCAAGCCAAGATTATGAACATGATGAGATGGAAGAAATGCAAGATATGTATTTCAAAAAATTTATGATAAGAACATTTAGAAGTTTTCAAAAGCAAATTCTTGAACTACAGAAATCCTTTCTGGACAGGATAGAAAATCTCTCTCATGAAAATGAAATCTTAAGGAGGAACCAAAATGAAATGCAGAAGCTAGTAGAACAGGAAAGTGTGATAGTGACAAGAAATCATAATGAAGTGAAGAATTCAATAGATCAAATGACAAACACATTAGAGAGACTTACAAACAGAATGGGTGAAGCAGAAGAGAGAATATTGGACTTAGAAGACAGAGCACAGAAAAGCATACAGTCAAACCAAAGAAAAGAAGAGGAAATTACAAATCTAAAAATATTGTTGGGAATCTACAGGATACTATTAAAAAAACCAACATTCGAGTTCTAGGAATTCCTGAAGGCATGGAGAGAGAAAGGATTAGAAGGCCTTTTTAGTGAGATACTAGCAGAGAACTTTCCGGGTTTGGAGAAGGACAAAGACATCCTAGTACAGGAAGCTCATAGAACCCCTAATAAACATGACCAAAAGAGATCTTCACCACGACACGTTGTAATTAAACTTACCACAGTGAAACATAAAGAAAAGATCCTAAAATGTGCAAGAGAGAAACGTCAGATTACTCTCAGAGGATCTCCAATCAGACTCACAGCTGACTTCTCAGCAGAAACCTTACAAGCTAGGAGGGAATGGCGAGACATAGCCCAGGTTCTAAGAGAGAAAAACTGCCAGCCCAGAATATATATCCTGCAAAGCTCTCATTTGTGAATGAAGGTGAAATAAAGACCTTTCATAGCAAACAGAAATTGAAAGAATTTGTGGCCACTCGTCCAGCCCTGCAAAAGATGCTTAAATATGTGCTAAACTCAGAAACAGAAACACAGTCATCAATATGAAAGAAGGTAAAGGAAGAAAACCTACCAGTAAAAGATCACAGGAAGCTCACAGCATATACTAGAAAATATCTTTGGGAAAATGTCAGGGCAGAGTCATTACCTATCAATAGTCAGACTTAACGTTAATGGACTGAACTCTAAAGTTAAAAGGCACAGACTGGCTGAATGGATTAAGGAACAAAACCCAACTATTTGCTGCCTACAAGAAACACATCTTTCCAACAGAGATGCATGCAGACTGAAACTGAAAGGCTGGAAAAAGATATTATGCCAACAGAAACAAAAAAAAAAAGTAGGTGTGGCCATATTAATATCATACAAAATAAACTTTAACACAAAAACTGTTAAGAGAGACAAAGAGGGGCACTATATAATGATTAAGGGTTCAATTCAACAGGAAGATGTAACTATTATAAATGCATATGTGCCTAATTAGAGGGCACAGATTTATTTAAAAGATATGCTAAGGGACTTAATGGGAGATTTAGATTCCAATACAATAGTACTGGGGACTTCAATACTCCACTCTCAGAAACAGAAAGATCATCCGGACTGAAGATCAACAAAGAAACAGCAGATTTAATCGACACTATGGCCCAAATGGATCTGACAGATATCTACAGAACTTTCTATCTTACATCTAAAGATTTTACATTCTTCTCAGCAGTGCATGGAACCTTCTCTAGGATTGACAACATACTAGGCCATAAAGCAAGTCTCAGCAAATTTAAAAGAATTAGAATCATACCATGCAGCTTCTCAGACCAGAGTGGAATGAAGCTGGAAATTAGCAACTCAGGAAACCCTAGAAAGTATGCAAACACATGGGGACTGAACAACATGCTAATGAATGAACACTGGGTCATTCAAGAAATCAAAAGAGAAATCAAAAACTTTCTGGAAGTAAATGAGGATAACAACACAAAATATCAAAACTTATGGGATATGGCAAAAGCAGTGTTGAGAGGAAAGTTTATACCAATAGGCGCCTACATCAAGACATTGGAAAGGTACCAAATAAATGAGCTGTCAGCGCATCTCAAGGATCTAGAAAAACTGCAGCAAACCAGAACCAAATCTAGTAGGAGAGGAGAAATAATTAAAATCAGAGAAGAAATCAACAGGATTGAATCCAAGAAAACATTACAAAAAATCAGCCAAGAGAAGAGCTGGTTTTTTGAAAAAATAAATAAAATTGACACCCCATTGGCTCAACTAACTAAAAAAAGAAAAGACCCAAATCAATAAAATCAGAGATGAAAAAGGAAATGTAACAACAGACACTACAGAAATAAAAAGAATAATCAGAAATTACTACAAAGAGTTGTATGCCAGCAAACAGGGAAATCTATCAGAAATGGACAGATTCCTGGACACATGCAGTCTACCTAAATTGAACCATGAAGACATAGAAAACCTAAATAGACCCATAACTGAGAAAGAAATTGGAACAGTAATAAAGGCCCTCCCAACAAAGAAAAGCCCAGGACCAGATGGATTCACTGCTGAATTCTACCAGACATTTAAAGAAGAACTAACTCCATTTCTTCTCAAGCTATTAACAACAATTGAAAAAGATGGAATCCTCCCAAATTCTTTCTATGAAGCCAGCATCACCTTAATCCCTAAGCCAGAGAAAGATGTAGTATTGAAAGAAAATTACATACCAATGTCCCTGATGAACATAGATGCTAAAATCCTCAATGAAATTCTCACCAATAGAATATAACAACACATCATGAAGATCATCCACCTAGACCAGGTAGGATTTATCCCTGGTATGCAGGGATGGTTCAATGTTCGCAAATCAATCAATGTGATTCATCACATTAACAGACTGCAGAAGAAAAACCATAGGATTATCTCAATTGTTGCAGAGAAAGCTTTTGATAAAATTCAACACTCTTTCATGATGAAAACTCTAAGCAAACTGGGAATGGAAGGAACATTCCTCAATACAATCAAAGCAATCTATGAAAAACCCACAGCCAACATCCTATTGAATGGGGAAAAGTTGGAAGCATTTCCACTGAGATCTGGTACCAGACAGGGATGCACACTCCCACCACTGCTATTTAACATAGTTCTGGAAGTTTTAGCCATAGCTATTAGGCAAGAAAAAGAAATTAAAGGGATACAAATTGGGAAGGAAGAAGTCAAACTATCCTTCTTTGCACATGATATGACTCTTTAATTAGGGGATCCAAAGAACTCTACTAAGAGACTATTGGAACTCATAGAAGAGTTTGGCAAAGTAGCAGGGTATAAAATCAATGCACAAAAATCAACAGCCTTTGTATACACAGACAATGCCATGGCTGAGAAAGAACTGCTAAGATCAATCCCATTCACAATAACTCCAAAAACAATCAAATACCTTTGAATAAACTTAACCAAGGATGTTAAAGATCTCTATAATGAAAATTACAAAACCTTAAAGAAAGAAATAGAAGAGGATACCAAAAAATGGAAAAATCTTCCATGTTCATGGATTGGAAGATCAATATCATCAAAATGTCCATTCTCCCAAAAGCCATTTATAGATTCAATCCGAATACAATCAAGATACCAAAGACATTCTTCTCAAATCTTAAAAAATGATGCTGAAATTCATATGGAGACATAGGAGACCTCAAATAGCTAAAGCAATCTTGTACAACAAAAACAAAACCGGAGGCATCACAATACCAGATTTCAGGACATACTACAGGGCAGGGAGTAGTAATCAAAACAGCATGGTACTGGTACAGAAACAGATGGATAGACCAATGGAACAGAATAGAAACACCAGAAATCAATCCAAATCTACAGCCAACTTATATTTTATCAAGGATCTAAAACCAATTCCTGGAGGAAGGACAGTCTATTCAATAAATGGTGCTGGGAAAACTGGATTTCCACGTGCAGAACCATGAAGTAAGACCCCTACCTTTCACCTTACACAAAAATCCACTCAACATGGACTAAGGGCCTAAATCTACGACCTGACACCATCAAATTATTAGAGAACATTGGAGAAACCCTGCAAGATATTGGCACCGGCAAAAACTTCTTTGAAGAGACCCTGGAGGTGTAGGCAATCAAAGCCAAAATTAACATTTGGGATTGCATCAAATTGAGAAGTTTCTGTACTTCAAAAGGAACAGTCAGGAGAGTGAAGTGGCAACTGACAGAATGGGAAAAAATATTTTCAAACTATGCAACAGATAAAGGGTTGATAAACAGAATCTACAAAGAGATCAAGAAACTCCACAACATCAAAACAACCAACCCACTTAAGAGATGAGCCAAGGACCTCAATAGATATTTTTCAAAAGAGGAAATCCAAATGGCCAACAGACACATGAAAAAATGTTCAAGATCACTAGCAATCAGGGAAATGCAAATCCAAACCACAACGAGGTTTCACCTCACCCCGGTTAGAATGGCTCACATACAGAAATCTACCAACAACAGATGCTGGCGAGGATATGGGGAAAAAGGGAACTAACCCACTGTTGGTGGGAATGCAATCTGGTTATGCCACTATGGAAGTCAGTCTGGAGGTTCCTCAGAAACCTGAATATAACCCTACCAATCAACCCAGCCATCCCACTCCTTGGAATTTACCATAAGGAAATTAAACTGGGAACCAAAAAAAAAATGGTCTGCACATTAATGTTTATTGCAGCTCAATTCACAATAGCTAAGACATGGAATCAACCTAAATGCCCATCAACAGTAGACTGGATAAAGAAATTATGGGACATGTACTGTATAGAATACTATACAGCAGTCAAAAACAATGAAATCTGGTCATTTGCAACAAAATGGAGGAACCTGGAAAACATCATGCTGAGTGAAATAAGCCAGTCCCAAAGGGCAAATATCATATGTTCTCCCTGATTGGCAACAACTAACTGAGCACCAAAAAGGAAACCTATTAAAGTGAAATGGATACTATGAGAAACAGTGACTTGATCTGCCCTTGCCCTGACTGTTGATGAACAACTTAATACATTATGCCTCTTAGTAATTTTTTGTCTGTTCTACTTAATACTATTGGTTTAATTCTGTAATTAATACACAGTTATTCCTAAGTGTTGAAAACTGAAAAGTGATCCCTGTTAAATATAAGAGTGGGAATAAGAGAGTGAAGGGATGTACAGTTTGGGTCATTCTCAAACTGACTTGCCCCAAATGGCAGAGTTAGAAACATGCCAGGGGATTCCAATTCAATCCCATCGAGGTGGCATATACCAATGCCATTTCACTAGTCCAAGTGATCAATTTTAGCTCACAATTGATCATACTGATAGGTCTAAGAATCAAAGGGATCACATAAGCAAGACTAGTGTCTGCGAATACTAACTGATAGAACAAAAAAGGGAAAGAACAATCCAACATGGGAAGCGAGATGCACAGCACACTCATAGAATGGCAGATGTCCTGAACAGCACTTGGGCCTCAGAATCAGCCCTTAAGGCATTCAGATATGGCTGAAAAGCCCATGCGAGTATTTCAGGCATGGAAAGCCAAGGCAATCTGGCAAAAAAAAAAATGAACTAAATGAAAGATCTATGCGAGTGAGATCCCAGTGGAAAGAATGTCATCAAAGAAGGAGGTACCTTTCTCTGAAGGGAAGAGAGAACTTCCACTTTGACTATTACCTTGTCTAAACATGATCAGAGTCGGTGAACTCAAAAGGCTTCCATAGCCTTGGAAACTCATGACTGGAGCCCAGGGAGATTACTGATGCCATAAACAAGAGTGTCAGTTTATTAAGTCAACAACAGGAGTCACTGTGCACTTACTCCTCATGTAGGATCTTGGTCCTTAATGTGCCGTACACTGTGATTTAATGCTATAACTAGTACTCAAACAGTATTTTTCACTTTATGTTTCTGTGTGGGTGCAAACTGTTGAAATCTTTACTTAGAATATACTGAACTGATCTTCTGTATATAAGAGAAATGAAAATGAATCTCGATGTTAATGGAAGGGGAGAAGGAATGAGAAAAGGGAGGGTTGCGGGTGGGAGGGAAGTTATGGGGGGGGCAACCATTGTACTCCATAAGCTCTACTTTGGAAATTTATATTCATTAAATAAAAGTTAAAAAATATATTATTCACTAGTTAAGGTATACAGATATTATTTAGACATTCTTTCCAAAATGAAACATAATTAAATTGATAGGGAATATTCACATAAAGCTATTCCATCTAGGAACCCCAAGTAAAATCCTATTGAGAGAATAAGTTGAAAAATATGTTTAATATCTACATTATTATTAATAATTAGTTGTTAATACTAGTAATTGACTAACATTCCATTATGTGAATGTGTACTTTCCTTCAAATTCAGCATCAGAAAAGGACTGTTTTATGAAATTGGTATTTTAATAATCAAATATCAATGAGAAAGTTCATTATATTCTTTAACATTTTATGATTCACATTAAAAATTTCAAGAAAATTATAGTCTTTTTCTATTCACTGGTTGCTTTTCTTAATGGAAAAAATTTGTTTTTTTTTTCTCATAAAAGTAGAAAATATAACATTCTATAGTCACCTCCACTTCTGATACAGCTTTCTGGGAAAGCAGAAGAGGGCCCATGTCCTTGGGTCCCTGCACCCATGAAGGATACCCAGAAGTTCCTGGCTCTTGGTCTTGGATTGGCCAAGCTTGGTACTTCGCCACCATTTAAGAAATGAACGAGTAGAGAGGAAACCTCTCTGTCTCACCCTCCCTCTGTCTGTAACTCTGCCTCTCAAATAAAAAAATAAATCTTAAAGAAAAAGAAAATAAAATTTGGCTACATTGTAGATTAGTTCATAAATGTAACTGACCATCCTTTTGGAACCTCTATAATCTGGAATTAAATACTTATGCCTAAATCTGACCAAGTATAGAAGTCATCAGAGTATAAAGGTGTATAAATTGAGTTAGCATTAAGTTCTTAAGTATAGATAAAAAACACTTTTTAAATCTCCACTTATACAATGAAGAGAAAAACACTGAATATTCAGTAAGAATTATCTTCAAAAATAATGAAATTAGAAGCACAAGATCTGTATCCAGGGACTTCTTTGACTTTAAGAAGTAGATTATTGGTTCTGGTATGAGGCATTGTGGGTTAAACTGCCACCTGTGATGCTGGCATCCCAATGAGAGCTAGATGGATTTCAGGAAGATGCCTTAAGTGTGTGTTTGTTTGTATGTGTATGTCTCTCTCTCTCTCTCTCTCTCTCTCTCTTCCTCTCTTTCTCTCTCTCTCTCTCTCTTTCCTCTGCCTTTCAAACAAATACATCTTATTAAAAAAAATGACCGAATATTGAATAGGACACATTCTCCCCTGAAATTTTCTTTATTTTCTCATCTGTATAACAGAGAAAATGAAATAGATCCCCTTAACTTTACACTCAGATATTTGAACATGAAAAAATTAAAGAGGAAAAATTTATCTCAAAAAGAGAACAAAATTTGTTGGTGTTATACAGGAAATCAAAACAAAATAATATCTTGTTGAATCATGAGTACATTGATTTAGAGTTCTATAAGTCTTCCTCATGAGTGAATTATATTTTTAAGAAATTTTCTCACTCAATCATAAGGGAGTAGAAACCATTGAAGGGTTCTTCTGATAAGTTCTGCAGCAATGTGCATGATATGCCATCATTGAAGACTATCTATTCAATAAGCTTCCACATTTCCTATGCTGTATAATGACAAAAAGAAAGTGATTTTTTTTAAAAGCTATGAAAAGCTAACTAATAAAGACTTTCTGAAATATAGTTTGTTCATTTGCAAAAGGAGGACATAGAAATTATCTACTTTTAAAATATAAACCAAATATTAAGAAGTAAAAAAGTGAGTGGTCATTTCTGTGGAATGTGACAATCTAGCATACGCTTCTGAAGGAAGCCTGTAGAGTTGTAACAGAAAGGGCTCATAAATAAGAGTGCCAATTGTTAAATCAACAACGAGAGTCACTGTGCACTTACTCCCCATGTAGGATCTTTGTCCTTAATGTGTTGTACTATGTGAATTAACGGTAAAACTAGTATTCAAGCAGTATTTTATACTTTGTGTATCTGTGTGGGTGCAAATTGTTGAAATCTTTACTTAGTATCTACTAAGTTTATCTTCTGTATATAAAGATAATTGCAAATGAATCTTGATGTGAATGGAATGGAAGAGGGAGTAGGAGATGCGATGGTTACAGGTGGGAGGGAGGTTATGGGGGGAAAAACTGCTATAATCCAAAAGTTGTTTTGAAATTTGTATTTATTAAATAAAAGTTTAAAAAAGGGGAAGGACTCAAAATTGGATGAATTTTCATGTATATTAGTTACTTTTTATTTAAGATATATAAACTTCATGCATTTGATAAATACAAATTTAGGAACATAGTGATTCTTCCTACCCTCCCCTCCCTCCTACCCTTCTTCTCCCTCTCCTTTTCCCCTTATTTTTTTTTTACTAAGATCTATTTTCAATTAACTTTATACACATAAGATTAACCTTGCACTAAGTAAAGAATTCAACAAATAGTATGAAAAAAAATCTGTTTCTCAACAGTTGAGACAAGGGCTGTTCATAATAATCACATCTCAAAGTGTCAATTTCACTTCTATAGAATAACTTTGATACTCTATTAGCTATCATAGGTCAGGGAGAACATATGGTATTTGTCTTTTTGGGACTGGTTTATTTCACTAAGTATAATATTTCCCAGTTGCATCAATTTTCTTGTATATGGCAGGATTTCATATTTCTACCACTGTTTACTATTCCATATCCCATAATTTCTTTATCTGGTCTTCAGTTGATGGATATATGGGTTGATTTCATTTCTTAGCTGTTGTAAATTGAGCTGCAATGAACATGGGGGTACAGATAACTCTTTCACAAGCCAATTTCATTTCCTTTGGGTAAATTCCTAGGAGTGGGATGCCTGGGTCATATGGTAGATATATATATACAGGTTTCTGAGGTATAACCATATGTCTTCCACAGTGGCTGGACCAGTTTACTTTCCCAGCAACAGTGGATTAGGATACCATTTTACTCATATCCCTGCCAGCATTTGTTGTTTGTTGATATGTGTATGAAAGCCATTCTAAGTGGGGTGAAGTGAAACTTCGTTGTGGTTTTGATGGCTAGTGAACTGAGCATTTTTTCTTTTTCTTTTTTTTTCTGCTTTGCATGCCTTTGCTCACTTTTTTTTTAAAAAGTGAGCTGAGCATTTTTTCAAGAGTCTGTTGGTCATTTGGATTTTCCCTTTTGAAAAATTCCTTTTCCCATTTCATAAATGCATTGTTTGTTTTGTTTTTGTTGAATTTCTTGAGCTATTTATAGATTCTGGATATTGATATTTTATCAGTTGCATAGTTTGCAATTATTTTCTCCCTTTCTGTCAGTTGCCTCTTCACTTTGTTGAATCTTTCTTTTGCATTTCACAAGCTTCTCAATTTGATGTAATTCCATTTGTCAATATTGGGTTTGATTGCCTGTGCTTCTATATTCTTTTCTAAGAAGTCTTTCAGTAAAGGGAGAGAATGCATGTCTTTTATTTCATAATTTTAAAGATAAAATGACTATTCTTAACCCTGAAGTAACTTTCACCATGTCATTTATTCATCTTAACAGTCATTCTCTTCTTTTTTACTGTTCTTTCATCCTCCCCAAAATTATCACATACCCTTACTCTCCTTCGTGTCAATGATTCTCTCTCTCTCTCTCTCTCTCTCTCTCTCTCTCATACACACACACACACACACACACACACACACAACCCTGTGTCGTTTATTGTTAGGCACAGAGCTCAGCTACATTTCTTAGCCTCCCTTCACGTTGGATACAGCTGTTTGACTTAGTTGAGGTCAATGGAAAGTACTGAAGTGCTAAATATTACTTGCAGATCTGGCGCATAGCAGTCTTAGTGTCATTCTCCCTTATCTTCCCTCACTCACTGTCTGAAGGTAGCAGATTCAGAGGACATGGAATAGGATGGAGCCTTGATTTAGGAAGAAAAGTGCCTGAATCCTGGCATTGAACAACTATCTATTCAAATATAAATTTATACTGTATACATTTATTGAGACTTGCAACAGTTTCTACAGGAGTTTGCATTATTTCAACTCATAGAAATTGGCACTTTAAAGTGTTTAAAGTTGGATGTTGTGGTAACCTAAGCATCAACTTAATAGCTTAGTGTAAAAATAAAAATGCTGTGGAAAACAGGAACATTTCAGACCCTTACTGTGATATTATAAGACATTTGGCAAAAAACCATTGACATAATCGGGGAATTGTGTGCCTGTAGCTATAAGTGTGGAGGTTGGAAAACATGATAGTTTTTAGTGGTGATTTTTTTCTGACTATGCTTAGGGTGCATGCTGTGCCTAGAGAAGGAAGAGATAACCTTAGGCAAACAGTGAGCAATGTACACATTAAAAAATACAAGAAAATAGTGAATGCAGAAATCTGAGATGTTGCAGGATGAAAAATCAACTTCTTTTAGATGTCTAAACAATATGAAAGAAATGTTTTGAACAAAATATCACATTAAAACTCTGCCATGTAGCAAAATTCAGACAAATGCTTTTCTACCTGAATATATTCTAATACATGGCCTTGCAGTTGCCATCACAAGTTAAGATAATGAGAGAGAAATATATGCAAAGGAGACAAAAATTAATCAGTCTGAAGAATTGTACTTTGAAACAATTTTGGGTAGTTATTAGAACATTGGGACATAGATCAGTTTGTGCGTGCATATTTGTATCTTTGAAATATATAAGGGTAACATTTCTTAAATATATTTTACAATATTCCATGCTCAGAATATAAAAATATCACAAAGTTCTAGATTGTGAAATTTTTGAAGAATTCAAATAAAATTATTACGGTTTAAGTTATTCATCTCAGCATGAACATTTAACTGAAATTTTAGACTAGAATTAATAAGATTCAGAGAAGTTCTGTCATTTTTGGGAGATGATTTAATGCATTTTCAAATTTGTGCTATAGCTTCATTTCTATCATTGTATATTTATATGACTTCAAATCTAAAAAAAAAAATCATTCTAGCTTTTGTAAAATAAAGTCATCTGTTATACTACTAGTGTGCCAGCCTATTAGTATAATCTATTTCCCACTTGATCAAAGCTCAGTCATTCAAGGTCATCATTTCCCCCAAATCCCTTTTTATGATTGAGATCCCACTTAGAATTTTGAAACTTCAAATCCTCTATCCATTCCTTAGATTATCTATATGCCAGAAAAGCTAACCAAACTTAATTTTCTGGATTCTCTTTCATCCCCTGTATCCTTTTTGGAGATTAGTTCAATAGATTTTTCTATATCATGAAAATTGAGTTTCAAGAAAAAAATTAAATCTTTACCACTTAACTCTACCTCATATTTCTAAGGTATATTTGGGTTAAAATTTGGGGTGCTTTCGAGCATTTTCTTAAAAGGTAATAACAAATTTGGTAATTTATGTAAAAAGGAAATAACACATTAAATTGAGTTCTTCAATAATGAGAATTTCACCATATTTATCCTAACCTCACCAATGTCCAGCACAATGCCTTACATGTATTAAGTGCTTTGTTATCAATAAAGGAAATTCTATTTAATTTGGCAAAAATACATTCATGTACACCATAATTATTTTTATTTGTAAGGTTTGATTGTTATCATGTATTTCCTATAAAAAAGATTCTATACTGGTCACTCAGCATGGAGGTGGAAAAACACAAACTCTATACTCAAGTAGTTTCAGATTCTATATGCATCTGAACAAGCAATTTGGCAATGAAAATAAGATGACATTAGTGCTACGATAAAAGAACTACATGATGATATGGGATTATTTAGGAAAGATACTCTGTATCTTAGATTAGTCTCATGGAGGACAAAAACATGAGCAATGTGGAAAGAATGAGTACTCCAGAAAAAGAAATACATGTACCAAAGTCCTGAGGTAAGAGAAACTATGAAGTTTGGGTAACAACAAATGGTTTACAATAACACCACTTAGCACATGAAGAGAGTAAAGACTAGAGATATATCTGTAGGGCAAGGCAAGGTTTTATCATAGCAATAAGAACTTCATCAGCCATGTTAGGACATTTGATTATTAACAAAGAAAACTGGGAGTGTACGTAAAATTTTGAACTTAGAGTGGATATGACATCGTAAGATTTCCACACTGGAACTATCAGTCATTTATGAAAGAAATAGAGAAAGTACATCAAATAAAACTAGATGAGACAGATGAGTGTGTTGTATTCATTGATTCAGAGATAAGTATTGTTCATAAGTCATGATCTAGGTTGGGTTTCATTTTAGCTTATGTAACAATTCATCAATAGATTTTGCTATATGTGTTTCAAAGTAAGATGGATATTTTAGGGGATCTCTTTGCAAAAGAATAATTGGGCAAATATGAGACCAGAGTCAATGGCACAAGAGAGATTCATAAGAACTTTTGGCTGTGAGGATGAAAAGTTAGAAAATAAACCACTTTATGATTAACTGGATGTGGAACCAAGGAACTGGAATGGGTCTAAGCTAAAGATTTAAGCTAGGAAAACAGTTGCTTATTATAGTGTATTTATCTTCAATAATCCAGGTCCTGGATGGAAAGGCTTTTTTCCTTCCCAATGATAGAATCCAGTACAGGATTCTTGGAAATTTCCTCCAGTGAACAGCTATGGATTGGTCATCTCAGGTTTAAGGTAAGGCAGTATTTGAAATTCTGTATAAGTTGCTTTCTTCCTTCTGAATTTATGCAGTTCAATGAGGCTATCCTGAGGCAAAACTTTTAAAAATGAATATGAACAGAAAATAGGTTGGAGAGAATCCAGCATGTCAGAAATGAATAGAATAAGCTTTCTTTGCCTATAATTGGGATTGATGAAATGCAGAATGAGAAGTTTCCATTACCTCATAAATATACATTACCATGTATTTTATATCCTCTAAAATCACTACTTATACAAATTTTGCATTGCATTTATTTATCATTAAGTGCAAACATTGTTTTCTATGTAATAGCAAAAATTAGCCAATTATTCTCCAGTATAACCAGTATCTAAAAATACTAGAAATCTTGAGAAAAGTGAATTATTTTTATTACTGTAATACAACTGTATTTATAATTTGCTAAAAATAGAAGAGAATATTGAGCAGACAGCAATATAGGATATGCCACAGAGGAAAGGCATATAAAACGCTGTCTTAACTGACCCCACTTAAACAAACTGCATGGTGAATTTTAGTGTTATCCCTTAAGAAAAATATATTCAGTAACCCTATGACACAACAAGAACTAGTGGCCAAGATGTAAGTTTCTATTACTACACCCTTCTTTTTTCGGTAAGTTGAGATGTTTACTTATTAGGCCATTTGCATTATTTCCCAACATGTTAATACTGATCTTCATGATTTCATATAGTTGAAGATTTTGATTTATACAGATTAGTTTATTATTAATATTTCAAAGATAGTGAAAATTTTAAAATGAATTTTTAGAAGTATTTCAAGATTCATGAAAAAATATATATAGTCTCTATAGAAGAGATCGTTAACAGATACCAAGATTCAATCCCTGGATTTTTTCATAGTAAAGGAGTAGAAGCAGTATACATGACTTTGTAAATAATGATGACACCCTGCAGCCTCTTTGCAGCCAACTCACCTACTTAACCTCATTCTCTTCAAGAGTTGAGAGCAAAATAGCGAAATGTATGCATGGAATTTACATGTCAGTTGAAATTTTAAAGTATATATTTTGTACAGGATCACTGCCCTCTTTAAAGCAGAAAAGCAAATTTTGGTAGTTTTGCTAACAAAGATAAAGTCATTGTCTTAGCAGTTAGAAGAGAACAAGATGGAAGAAACTTCCATGTGCAGAAGTTCTCAGGAAGTGCATACCCAGCAAGCTACATTAATTCATGGCAGAGAAAAACAAAATTTTTAACTTTTATTTAATGAATATAAATTTCCAAAGTACAGCTTATGAATTACAATGGCTTCCCCCCCATAACTTCCCTCCCACCCACAACCCTCCCCTTTCCCGCTCCCTCTCCCCTTCCATTCACATTGAGATTCATTTTCAATTCTCTTTACAGACATAAGATCAGTTTAGCATATATTAAGTAAAGGTTTCAACAGTTTGCACCCACATAGAAACACAAAGTGAAAAATACTGTTTGAGTATTAGTTATAGCATTAAATCACAATGTACAGCACATTAAGGACAGAGAGCCTACATGAGGAGTAAGTGCACAGTGACTCCTGTTGTTCACTTAACAAATTGACACTCTTGTTTATGGCATCAGTAATCACCCTAGGCTCTTGTCATGAGTTGCCAAGGCTATGGAAGCCTTTTGAGTTCACTGACTCTGATCCTATTTAGACAAGGTCATAGTCAGACTGGAAGATCTCTCCTCCCTTCACAGAAAGATACCTCTTTCTTTGATGACCTGTTCTTTCCACTGGGATCTCACTCACAGAGGTCTTTCATTTAGGTCATTTTTTTTCCCTAGAGTGTCTTGATTTCCATGCCTGAAATACTCTCATGGGCTTTTCAACCAGATCCGCATGCCTTAAGGGCTGATTCTGAGGCCAGAGTACTGTTCAGGACATCTGCCATTCTATGAGTGTGCTGTCCATCTCGCTTCCCATGTTGGATCGCTCTCCCCTTTATTTATTCTATTGGTTAGTATTTGCAGGCACTAGACTTGTTTATGTGAGCCCTTTGACTCTTAGTCCTATCATTATGATCAATTGTGAACAGAAATTGATCACTGGGACTATCGAGATAGCATTGGTACATGCCACCTTGATGGGATTGAATTGGAATCCCCTGGTATGTTTCTAACTCTAGCGTTTGGGGCAAGTCCGACTGAGCATGTCCCAAATTGCACATCTCTTCCCTCTCTTATTCCCACTCATATATTTAACAGCGATCACTTTTCAGTTAAGTTTCAACACTAAAGAATAACTGTGTATTGATTACAGAATTCAACCAAAAGTAGAACAAACAAAAAAATACTAAGAGGGATAATGTATTAAGTTGTTCATCAACAGTCAGGGCAAAGGCTGATCAAGTCACCGTTTCTCATTGTGTTCATTTCACTTTAATAGGTTTCCTTTTTGGTGCTCAGTTAGTTGTCACTGATCAGGGAAAACAAGTGGTATTTGTCCCTTTGGGATTGGCTTATTTCACTCAGCATAATGTTTTCCAAATTCCTAACAGGCATCACTTTTCAGTTAAAATTTAAACACCTAAGAATAATTGTATGTTAATTACAGAGTTCAACCAACGGTACTAGAACAAAAAAAATACTAAAATGGGTAAATATTACATTGTACATCAACAGTCAGGACAAGAGCTGATCAAGTCACTGTTTCTCATAGTGTCCATTTCACTTCAACAGTTTTCCCCTTTGGTGCTCAGTTAGTTGTCGCCAATCAGGGAGAACATATGATATTTGTCCCTTTGGGACTGGCTTAGTTCACTCAGCATGATGTTTTCCAGGTTCCTCCATCTTGTTGCAAATGACCGGGTTTCATTGTTTTTGACTGCTGTATAGTATTGTATAGAGTACATGTCCCATAATTTCTTTATCCAGTCTACTGTTGATGGGCATTTAGGTTGATTCCATGTCTTAGCTATTGTGAATTGAGCTGTAATAAACATTAATGTGCAGACAACTTTTTTGTTTTCCAATTTAATTTCCTTTGGGTCAATTCCAAGGAGTGGGATGCCTGGGTTGTATGGTAGGGTTATACTCAGGTTTCTGAGGAATCTCCAGACTGACTTCCATAGTGGCTTAACCAGTTTGCATTCCCACCAACAGTGGGTTAGTGTCCCTTTTTCCCCACATCCTCGCCAGCATCTGTTGTTGGTAGATTTCTGTATGTGAGCCATTCTAACCGGGGTGAGGTGAAACCTCATTGTGGTTTGTATTTGCATTTCCCTGATTGCTAGTGATCTTGAACATTTTTTCATGTGTCTGTTGGCCATTTGGATTTCCTCTTTTGAAAAATGTCTATTGAGGTCCTTGGCCCATCTCTTAAGTGGGTTGTTTGTTTTGATGTTGTGGAGTTTCTTGATCTCTTTGTAGATTCTGTTTATCAACCCTTTATCTGTTGCATAGTTTGCAAATATTTTTTCCAATTCTATCGGTTGCCTCTTCACTCTCCTGACTGTTTCTTTTGAAGTACAGAAACTTCTCAATTTGATGCAACCCCAATAGTTAATTTTGGCTTTGACTGCCTGCTCCTGTCATATTTCAGCCATTGTATTTTAAGATTTTCTATATTACAGAAAGTTAGTCTCTATTTTCAGATGAATTCTTACCCAAAATTCCACTGCTACAAGAATATCCAAAATATGTAATCCAATATTGATAAACCGAACACTGTTGCATATTTTTCTCCTCTGAGACCAAAAAGATGAAGGGATTTCATCAGGTAAAAATAAACAAAGGTTGTCAGCCTTGTGGTACAGAGAGTGAGGATACACTTGCAACAGTGGCCTCCCATATTGGACTACTGGTTCAAGTCCCAGCCACTCCACTTCTTATGGAGCTTCCTATTAATATGTCTTGGAAGGCAGGGGAAGACAACCCAATAATTGAACCCCTGGATGGTGGTTCTTTCTCTTGGCTTCGGCCTGGTACACATCTGGCTGTTGGAGCAATCTGGGGAGGGAATCAGTTGATGGGAGATTTCTTTCTCATGCTATTCTTCCTTTCTAACTCTGCCTTTCAAATAAATAAATGAATATTATTAAATAAATAAAGGTTTCTTGTTTTCTGCTGCTTTTGGGTATGTCCTGAAGTATTTCCCCTATATTTTCTTCTGGTAGAATAAAAGTTTTAGGACTTAGACTTATGTCTTTAATTCATTTCTAGTTCATTTTTATTGGTTATGAGAGATGGAAGAAGATGGAGTTCAGTTTCATTCTCCTGCACACGAATCTTCAATTTTTCCAGCACCACTTATTGAAAAGAATCTCCACTTCTTATGCATGTTTTTTTTTTTAAAGATTTAATTATTTATTTGAAAGGCAGAGTTACAGGATGATAGAAGCAGATGTGGAAGCACAGAGAGAGAAGGGTCTTCCACCCTTGGTTCCCTCCCCAAATGATCGCAATAACCGGAGCTGTGCCGATCCAAAGCCAGGAGTGAAGAGCTTCTTCTGGGTCTCCCACGCTGGTCAGAGGCCCAATGACTTTGGCCATCTTCTACTGCTTTCCCAGGCCACAGCACATAGTTGGATAGAAAGTGGTGAAGCTGGGACTCGAACAGGCACCCATATGTGATGCTGGTACTGGAGTAAACAAAGGTGGTGGCTTTACACGCTACGCCTCAGCAGGAGCCCCTCTTATGCATGTTCTTAATGCCTTTGTCAAGGCTGATTGTAGATGTGTGGGTTTATTTCTAGCCTCCCTACTATATTCCATTGGTTTCTGTGCCTATTTTTTTTTAAATTATTTTTTTTAAAACTTTTATTTAATGCATATAATTTTCCAAAGTACGACTTATGGATTACAATGGCTTCCCCCCCATACCATCCCTCCCACCCACAACCCTCCCCTTTCCCACTCCCTCTCCCCTTCCATTCACATCATGATTCATTTTCGATTATCTTAATATACAGAAGATCAGCTTAGTATACATTAAGTATGGATTTCAACAGTTTGCTCCCACACAGAAACATAAAGTGAAAAATAATAGATGATTTTTTTAAATGATGATGAAATCAGAGCAGACCTATTGTCATGTTTAATCCCAGTGAGAGTCAAGTTGGGAATTGATAATTTCTTTTTTTTTTTTCTTTTTTTTTTTTTTTACAGAGGATCAGTTTAGTATGCATTAAGTAAGGATTTCAACAGTTTGCACCCCCATAGAAACACAAAGTGAAATATATTGTTTGAGTACTCGTTATAGCATTAAATCTCAATGTACAGCACATTAAGGATAGAGATCCTACATGAGGAGTAAGTGCACAGTGACTCCTGTTGTTGACTTTACCAATTGACACTCCTGTCTATGGCATCAGTAATCTCCCTATGCTCCAGTCATGAGTTGCCAAGGCTATGGAAGCCCTCTGAGTTCTCCGACTCTTATCTTGTTTAGACAAGGTCATAGTCAAAGTGGAGGTTCTCTCCTCCCTTCAGAGAAAGGTACCTCCTTCTTTGATGACCTGTTCTTTCGACTGGGATCTCACTCGCAGAGATCTTTTGCCAGAGTGTCTTGGCTTTCCATGCCTGAAATACTCTCATGAGCTTTTCAGCCAGCTCCGAATGCCTTTAGGGCTGATTCTGAGGCCAGAGTGCTATTTAGGACATCTGCCATTCTATGAGTCTGCTGAGTATCTCACTTCCCATGTTGGATCACTCTCCCCTTTATTTACTCCATCGGTTAGCGTTAGCAGGTACTAGACTTGTCTATGTGTTCCCTTTGACTCCCAGTCCCTTCACCATGACCAACTGTGAACTGAAACTGATCACCTGGAACAGTGAGATGGCATTGGTACATGCCACCTCGATGGGATTGAATTGGAATCCCCTGGTATGCTTCCAACTCCACCACTTGGGGCAAGTCAGCCTGAGCATGTCCCAAATTATACATCTCTTCCCTCTCCCATTCCCACCACCATGTTCAACAGGGATCACATTTCAGTTAATTTTCAACACTTAAGAATAACTGTGCATCAATTACAGATCTAAACCAGTCATGATAAGTAGAACAGATAAAAAAAAACTACTAAGAGGGATAATGTATTAAGTTGTTCATTAACAGTCAGGGCTATGCTGATCAAGCCACCATTTCCCATAGTGTCCACCTCACTCCAACAGGTTTCCCTCTTGGTGTTCAGTCAGTCGTCACCGATCAGGGAGAACATATGGTATTTGTCCCTTTGGGACTGGCTTATTTCACTCAGCATGATGTGTTCCAGATTCCTCCATTTTGTTGCATATGACTGGATTTCGTTGTTTCTTACTGCGGTATAGTATTCTAAAGAGTACATATCCCATAATTTCTTTATCCAGTCTATCGTTGATGGGCATTTAGGTTGGTTCCAGGTCTTAGCTATTGTGAATTGAGCTGCAATAAACATTAGGGTGCAGACCTCTTTTTTGTTTGCCAATTTAAATTCCTTTGGGTAAATTCCAAGGAGTGGGATGGCTGGGTCGAACGGTAGGGTTATCTTCAGGTTTCTGAGGAATCTCCAGACTGACTTCCATAGTGGCTTAACCAGCTTGCATTCCCACCAACAGTGGGTTAGTGTCCCTTTTTCCCCACATCCTCGCCAGCATCTGTTGTTGGTAGATTTCTGCATGTGAGCCATTCTAACCGGGGTGAGGTGAAACCTCATTGTGGTTTTGATTTGCATTTCCCTGATTGCTAATGACCTTGAACATTTTTTCATGTGCCTGTTGGCCATTTGGATTTCCTCTTTTGAAAAATGTCTATTGAGGTCCTTGGCCCATCTCTTAAGTGGGTTGTTGGTTTTGTTTTTGTGGAGTTTCTTGATCTCTTTGTAGATTCTGGTTATTAACCCTTTATCTGTTGCATAGTTTGCAAATATTTTTTCCCATTCTGTCGGTTGTCTCTTCACTCTCCTGACTGTTTCTTTTGCAGCACAGAAACTTCTCAATTTGATGCAATCCCAATAGTTGATTTTGGCTTTGACTGCCTGTGCCTCCCGGGTCTTTTCCAGAAATTCTTTGCCTGTGCCAATATCTTGAAGGGTTTCTCCAATGTTCTCTAGTAACTTGATGGTGTCAGGTCGTAGATTTAGGTCTTTAATCCATGTTGAGTGGATTTTTGTGTAAGGTGTAAGGTAGGGGTCTTGCTTCATGCTTCTGCACGTGGAAATCCAATTTTCCCAGCACCATTTATTGAATAGACTGTCCTTGCTCCAGGAATTAGTTTTAGATCCTTGATCAAATATAAGTTGGCTGTAGATGTTTGGGTTGATTTCTGGTGTTTCAATTCTGTTCCATTGGTCTATCCATCTGTTTTTGTACCAGTACCATGCTGTTTTAATTACAACTGCCCTGTAGTATGTCCTGAAATCTGGTATTGTGATGCCTCCGGCTTTGTTTTTGTTGTACAAGATTGCTTTAGCTATTCGAGGTCTCTTGTGCCTCCATATAAATTTCAGCACCATTTTTTCCAGATCTGAGAAGAAGGTCTTCGGTATCTTGATTGGTATTGCATTGAATCTGTAAATTGCTTTTGGGAGAATGGACATTTTGATGATATTGATTCTTCCAATCCATGAGCATGGAAGATTTTTCCATTTTTTGGTATCCTCTTCTATTTCTTTCTTTAAGGTTTTGTAATTTTCATCGTAGAGATCTTTAACGTCTTTGGTTAAGTTTATTCCAAGGTATTTGATTGTTTTTGTAGCTATTGTGAATGGGATTGATCTTAGAAGTTCTTCCTCAGCCATGGCATTGTCTTTGTATACAAAGGCTGTTGATTTTTGTGCATTGATTTTATACCCTGCTACTTTGCCAAACTCTTCTATGAGTTCCAATAGTCTCTTAGTAGAGTTCTTTGGGTCCCCTAAATACAGAATCATGTCATCTGCAAAGAGGGATAGTTTGAGTTCTTCCTTCCCAATTTGTATCCCTTTAATTACTTTTTCTTGCCTAATAGCTCTGGCTAGAACTTCCAGAACTATATTGAATAGCAGTGGTGAGAGTGGGCATCCCTGTCTGGTTCCAGATTTCAGTGGAAATGCTTCCAACTTTTCCCCATTCAATAGGATGTTGGCTGTGGGTTTTTCATAGATTGCTTTGATTGTATTGAGGAATGTTCCTTCCAAACCCAGTTTGCTTAGAGTTTTCATCATGAAAGGGTGTTGTATTTTATCAAATGCTTTCTCGGCATCTATTGAGATAATCATATGGTTTTTCTTCTGCAGTCTGTTAATGTGGTGTATCACATTGATTGTCTTGCGCACATTAAACCATCCCTGCATACCAGGGATAAATCCTACTTGGTCTGGGTGGATGATCTTTCTGATGTGTTGTTGCATTCTATTGGCGAGAATTTTATTGAGGATTTTTTTTTTTTTTTTTTTTTTTTATGTATCCAGTAACTAACATTAGAATGATTTTATTTTTCTAATTATAATATTTTGTACATGAATATTACAGAATTTTAAGGAAATTATCTGACAACAAAGATTGAGCAATTTTTAAAATCACTATAATGAGTCAAATCTTGATAAAGACAATTACAGTTCTTTTAAAGTAATTATAAATAATAAGACACAGAAGATACAAAATTTTAAAATCTAAAGATTCAATGCTACCATAAACAGCTATCATTTTTATGCAAAGTTAATTTTTCTTTTTTTTTTTTTTTTTTTTTTTTTTTTAAATTATAAATAAGTATGCTCTTTTATTCTGGAAGAGATGAGATTATGACTGGATGCATGGGAGTTGCTTTTTTTTTTTTTTTTTTTTTTTTTTTTTTGGAATTTTTTTTTTTTTTAAACTTTTATTTAATGCATATAAATTTCCAAAGTACGACTTATGGATTACAATGGCTTTCCCCCCATACCGTCCCTCCCACCCACAACCCTCCCCTTTCCCACTCCCTCTCCCCTTCCATTCACATCAAGATTCATTTTCGATTATCTTAATATACAGAAGATCAGCTTAGTATACATTAAGTATGGATTTCAACAGTTTGCTCCCACACAGAAACATAAAGTGAAAAATAATAGATGATTTTTTTTAAATGATGATGAAATCAGAGCAGACCTATTGTCATGTTTAATCCCAGTGAGAGTCAAGTTGGGAATTGATAATTTCTTTCTTTTTTTTTTTTTTTTTTTTTTTTTTTACAGAGGATCAGTTTAGTATGCATTAAGTAAGGATTTCAACAGTTTGCACCCCCATAGAAACACAAAGTGAAATATATTGTTTGAGTACTCGTTATAGCATTAAATCTCAATGTACAGCACATTAAGGACAGAGATCCTACATGAGGAGTAAGTGCACAGTGACTCCTGTTGTTGACTTTACCAATTGACACTCCTGTCTATGGCATCAGTAATCTCCCTATGCTCCAGTCATGAGTTTCCAAGGCTATGGAAGCCCTCTGAGTTCTCCAACTCTTATCTTGTTTAGACAAGGTCATAGTCAAAGTGGAGGTTCTCTCCTCCCTTCAGAGAAAGGTACCTCCTTCTTTGATGGCCTGTTCTTTCCACTGGGATCTCACTCGCAGAGATCTTTTGCCAGAGTGTCTTGGCTTTCCATGCCTGAAATACTCTCATGAGCTTTTCAGCCAGCTCCGAATGCCTTTAGGGCTGATTCTGAGGCCAGAGTGCTATTTAGGACATCTGCCATTCTATGAGTCTGCTGGGTATCTCACTTCCCATGTTGGATCACTCTCCCCTTTATTTACTCCATCAGTTAGCGTTAGCAGGTACTAGACTTGTCTATGTGCTCCCTTTGACTCCCAGTCCCTTCACCATGACCAACTGTGAACTGAAACTGATCACCTGGAACAGTGAGATGGCATTGGTACATGCCACCTCGATGGGATTGAATTGGAATCCCCTGGTATGCTTCCAACTCCACCACTTGGGGCAAGTCAGCCTGAGCATGTCCCAAATTATACATCTCTTCCCTCTCCCATTCCCACCACCATGTTCAACAGGGATCACATTTCAGTTAATTTTCAACACTTAAGAATAACTGTGCATCAATTACAGATCTAAACCAGTCATATTAAGTAGAACAGATAAAAAAACTACTAAGAGGGATATTGCATCTATGCTCATCAGGGATATTGGTCTGTAATTCTCTTTCAGTGCTGCATCTTTCTCTGGCTTAGAAATTAAGGTGATGCTGGCTTCATAGAAAGAATTTGGGAGGACTCCCTCTTCTTCGATTGTTCTGAATAGTTTGAGAAGAATTGGAGTTAGTTCTTCTTTAAACGTCTGGTAGAATTCAGCAGTGAATCCATCTGGTCCTGGGCTTTTCTTTGTTGGGAGGGCCTTTATTACTGTTTCAATTTCTGTCTCAGTTATGGGTCTGTTTAGGTTTTCGATGTCTTCCTGGTTCAATTTAGGCAGGTTGCATGTGTCCAGGAATCTATCCATTTCTGATAGGTTTCCCTGTTTGCTGGCATACAAGTCCTTGTAGTAATTTATGAGGATTCTTTTTATTGCTGTGGTGTCTGTTGTTACATTTCCTTTTTCATCTCTGATTTTATTGATTTGGGTCTTTTCTCTTCTTTTTTTAGTTAGTTGGGCCAATGGGGTGTCAATTTTGTTTATTTTTTCAAAAAACCTGCTCTTCGTTTGGCTGATTTTTTGTAATGTTTTTCTTGATTCAATCCTGTTGATTTCTTCTCTGATTTTAATGATTTCTCTTCTCCTACTAGATTTGGGTCTGGTTTGCTGTAGGTTTTCTAGATCCTTGAGGTGAATTGAAAGCTCATCTATTTGGTGTCTTTCCAATTTCTTGATGTAGGCACCTATTGATATAAACTTTCCTCTTAACACTGCTTTTGCTGTGTCCCATAAGTTTTGGTATGTTGTGCTGTTATCCTCATTTACTTCCAGAAAGTTTTTGATTTCTCTTTTGATTTCTTCTATGACCCATTGTTCATTCAGGAGCATGTTGTTCAATCTCCATGTGTTTGCGTATGCTCTAGGGATTCCTGAGTTACTAATTTCCAACTTCATTCCTTTATGGTCTGAGAAGCTGCATGGTATGATTCTAATTCTTTTGAATTTGCTGAGACTTGCTTTATGGCCTAGTATGTGGTCAATCCTAGAGAAGGTTCCATGTACTGCTGAGAAGAATGTAAAATCTTTAGCTGTAGGAAAGTTCTGTATATATCTGTTAGATCCATTTGGGCTATGGTGTCGTTTAAATCTACTGTATCCTTGTTGATCTTCTGACCGGATTTTTGCAAATATCATATGGTTTTAAATATTATAGTTCTGGAGTCCGTCGCTGTGGCGTAGCGGGTAATACTGCCACCTGTGGTACTGGCACCCCTATGGGCACTGGTTTGAGTCCCGTGCTCCACTTCTTATCCAGCTCTCTGCTATGGCCTGGGAAAGCAGTAGAAGATGGGCCAAGTCCTTGGGCCCCTGAACTCACATGGGAGACCCGGAAGAAGCTCCTGGCTCCTGGCTTTGGATGCTGCAGTTCTGGCTGTTGTGGCCAATTGGTTAGTGAACCAGCAGATGGAAGATCTTTCTCTCTTTCTCTCTCTCTCTCTCTCTCTCTCTGCCTCTCCCCTCTCTGTGTGACTCTTTGAAATGAATGAATAAATCTTAAAAAAAATTATATGATGGTGCATAATGGGTATAATTGCTTTGTTTCAGTTAAAAATACATTTCAAATTTTCATGGGAATGCATATTATGAAAAAAATCATGCAGGGATTTCAAAAAATAATTTGCAGTACAACAAACATCTTTAATGTAAAACATAAAAAAATCAGAATTTGCAATTTCTTTTGTGTCCAAGCTACACCTTTGCAGGAAGCTGGAATGTGGAGCTGAGGCAGGACTCAAATGCACTCACTCGAAAAAAGATGTGATAGTGTAACCATTAGGCTAGCCATTTTGGTGATAAAATATTGTATATGAGCTCAATTATTTACCTTTTTTCAGGACATTTTATGACCTGGCAAATTATTTTTTCTGTAAAATGTTGTATGGACATTTAAAGAGAATGTGTTCTCTTTCTGTATAGTATGAGATACATATGTATTGTACATTTCCACTAAATCCACTTGTCTAGTAATGGTCAAAAAAGTTCATGAAAATGCACATTATGAAACAGCTATATATGTATTTCAAAAAATTTGCACTTACATAAACATCTTTTAACTTAAAACATAAAAGAAAATAAAATGTGCTGTTTTGAAGAGAGCTCACTTCAGTAAACACAAGAGAAGTTGAAAACATTAAAAGGTGTTTTTAATTCTCAAGGAAATTTAAAAGAACAAAACTTTATCATGCCCCAGATAGTTTATATGTTATCATTTTTTGTTTAATTATGCTATGAAAGTTCTCTGGTTTACCAATGAGGAGCTGACAAATCAGCATGCCCAAGGGAAAGCTATCAGAGATTATTCCAAACAAGAAAAATTGGAAATGCTTAGTTCAAAGAACAAATTATATATGTATTACTTGATAAATTTATCTATATATTTGAGAACCACCTAGTGTAACATAGATTAGACTGATTTTGTATTAATTAGGGATACAACTGGAGTGTGTTTTTGGAAGCCAAAACAAAATAAAATTAACAAATTTCAGCTTTAGAAAAGAAATATTTTTTACTAAGTTGAGAACTTCTATAACAATAAAGACCTGGTTGTCATTAATGGTTTCCCAAAAGGAAGCTGAAGTGGCATTTGGTGGAAAATGGTTCAGGTGGAAAAAAAAAAAAATATATATATATATATATATATATGTGTGTGTGTGTGTGTGTGTGTGTGTGTTGATTACTCTTGAATGTGATGCTTTGTTAATATACCAAGCAGCTTTTTCATTATCAATATCAGTTGTTAACTGCCTGTCTGATTTTAAAATATATAATGTCAGTTGTCATTCACGTAAATTTTTGCGTCTTTTGTATGCAAGTAAGAAACTGTGGAAAGGCTGCTTCCTCCAAATACAAGATCCAACATTGAGGAAAGTTACTTGTGCTCTGTCTCTTGGTTTTCTGACTTCCACGTTCAATTTCAAGACAGTGCCAGTGCCTAGGATTTTATGAGAATTAAATAGGACAATTCAGTGGCTTAGCATAGTTTTATCAAAAGAATATCAAAAAATATCAGATGTTGTCATTATAATATGACTGATCAAAACATTCTCTGTGTGATTGGTTTTATAACCCAACATCATATAAGTAGTTTATTAACAAAACAGTTATTCAAAATTTCACTAATTTCCAATTGTATTTAATAAATGAACTATCAATGCATCACAGAGACCTAGAAAAGCAACAACAAACCCAACCCAAAATTAGTAGGAAATAATTAAAATTAGAGAAGAAATTGTTACTTAATATATACTAAATTGATCTTCTGTATAGAAAGATAATTGAAAATGAAACTTGATGTAATGGAATGGGAGAGGGAGCGGGAGATGGGAGGGTTGCGGGTAGGAGGGAAGTTATTGGGGGGAAAAGCCATTGTAATCCATAAGCTGTACTTTGGAAATTTATACTTACTAAATAAAAGTTAAAAAAATAAACAAAATTGATACATCATTGGACCAATTAACCAAAAAAAAAAAAAAAAGAGGGAGAAGATCCACATTAATAAAATAAGAGACAAAAAGGTGTAACAATGGATACTACAAAAATAAAAAGAATCATCAGGAATTACTACTAACAGCCATATGCCAACAAATTGAAAAATCTAGAAGAAATGGATAGATTCCTGGATACATGCAATCTACCAAAACTGAGTCATGATGACACAGAAAACCTACAAGACCAGTAACCAAAAGATCAAATCAGGAATAAAGACAAAGAAAAAAACTGCATGGGTTGATACCACACTTTTAAAGAAGTACTGATTTCAATTCTTCTCAAACGTCTCAAAATAATTGAAAGAGAAGGAACCCTCCTGATCTCATCTCTTGACAGAAGAAATGTTAGGACAAGCTGCATTTAACTGAGATTGAGTTAAATTGTGGAGAATATTTTGGTATGTTGGAGTGGAAGAGGAGCTATGTAGATGGGGGTAATTATGTGTTCATAGCCAAGTATCATAGTATATGAATTTTGCAATGGAAACATTATTATTTAATATGGCTAGAAGGCATGAAAGGAAGGAGGAGGTAACTTCAGGTATGTCAGATAAGAAGAGCTCCTTTGGATCTTTGAAATGAGCAATGCGGTTCATCCCTTCCTTACGAAAACAGGAAAATCTTTCTGTGTTACATTTAGATATAAAAAACCTGCACTAGGAAATTATGTGCAGTAGTTCTAATACATTCCTCTTCCAATTCCTGCTAGTGAAAATCTTTCTGCTTATCAGAAAGGCTGCGGGAAATTGAATCAACAAACCTCATTTCTTATTGAAGTGGACCAGATATTTATTCATGCATATTTAGAGGATATAAATCTCAGTTCCAGAATGATCAAACTATCCGGTATTCTAAATAAGCCAAAAAATAATTATAAGTGCATAGAAAGAAAATGTTTGACTCCAAAGGAGAGTAACATATAAATATTTCACTAGAGTTACTCATCTATACTTGGACCAAAATGTATTCATCAGCCAGGCAATTTATTTGGATTGTGATTACCTATCATATGTTGGAAAATATCAGATTGACAGTATCCCCACTAAAAAAGATATTAATAATATTTAATAATTATTGTTTCATTCAACTTTACTTACACAATTATTAATATTGTTATAAAAATAAATATTTATTGACCACCTACAACATGGACTGACAATAAAAATTATGTTACCCCAACAATAGTCCTCTGAGAATTACATATTAATCTCTTAGTGAAAAAGGAAGAAAATGATACAAAATCATATTCAGTTATTTGGCCAATATCAGGAATCAAATGAGGAGACCGAGTCAGATAGGTGACTCAAAGATAACTATCTAATTATAGCTGTCTGATTCCAGAATGCATACTCTTAAAAAATAATTGTTTAATTTTTTATTTATTTGAAAGGATGAGTGACACAGATACCAGGAAAGATAAAGAGACCTTCCATCTAATAGTTCATCCCCCAAACTCTCATAACAGCTTAGGCTATGACAGGCTTTAGCCAGGAGACAAAAACTCAATCTCAGTCTCCCACACAGATAGAAGGAACTCAAATACTTGACAACCAAGCAGGCACATTAGCAGGGTAGACAGGATTCAAACCATATAGTTGGCTATGAAATATGGGTGTCCAAAGTCGTGATTAAACCCACCTCTCCATAATTCCTACCACGATAGTACATGATAATAATCATTCTACAATTCTGCATTTTATCTAATATGTACATATATATATATATATATATATACTTCTCCAGTAATTAAAAAATAAAAACGAGAGGGGTTTTTTAGTTTTTTAATAGAAAGATTTTATTTAATATAATTTCATAAACACAATTTTGGGATTATAGTGGTTTTTCCCCCTACACCCACACTCTAAGCCCCAAATCATCTCACATCCTATTCCCTCTCCCATCCCATTCTTCATTAAGATTCATTTTTAATTATCTTTATATACAGAAGATCAACTCTATACTAAGTAAAGATATCAACAGTTTGCACCAACACAGACACAAAAAGTATAAAGTACTGCTTGAAGACTAGGTTTACCATTAATTCTCATAGTACAACTCATTAAGGACAGAGGTCCTACATGAGGAAACTAGTGCACCGTGACTCCTATTGTTGATTTAAAAACTGACAATCTTATTTATGATGTCAGTGATCACCTGAGGCTCTTGTCATGAGATGCCAAGGTTATAGAAGCTTCTTGAGTCCACAAACTCTGACATTATTTACACAGGACTATAATCAAAATGGAAGTTTTCTCCTCCCTTCAGAGAAAGGTAATCTCTTCTCTGATGGACCCTACTTTCCATTGGGATCTCACTCATAGAGATCTTTCATGTAGATCATTTTTTGACACAGTGCCTTGGCTTTCCATACTTGAAATGCTCTCATTGGCTTTTTCCCCAGATCTGAATGACTTAAGGGCTGATTCTGAGGCTGGAGTGCTGTTTAAGGCATTTGTCATTCTATGAGTCTGCTGTGTGTCCTGCTTCCCATGTTGGATGATTCTCCCCTTTTCAATTCAATCAATTATTATTAGCAGATACTTGGTCTTATTTACGTGATCCCTTTAACACTTAATCCTATCTTTATGATTAGTTATGAATAAATTGATCGTTTAACTAGTAAGATGGCATTGGTACCTGCCTACTTAATGGGATTTGAAATCTCATGGCAGGTTTTTAGTTTTACCTTTAGGGGTAAGTCTGAGTGAATGTTGCCGAACTGTACTCTTATTTTTAACTGGGATAAATTTTCAGTTGGATTTAAACACCTAAGAATAATTATGTTTTAAGTTAAGAGTTCAACCAATGGTATTAAGTAGAAAAAGAAAAAAATTAAAAAGAATAAAATAGTAAGCAGTTCTTTGGCAGTCAGGACAAGGGCTGATCAAGTCATTGCTTCTCATATTGTCAATTTCACTTCTACAGGTTTCCTTTTAGGTGCTCAGTTGTCACAGATCAGGGAGAACATATGATATCTGTCCTTTGGCACTGGCTTATTTTACTCAGCATGATGTTTTCCAGATTCCTTCATTTTGTTGCAAATGACCAGATTTTATTTTTTACTGCTTTGTAGTATTCCATAGAGTACATATTCCATAATTTCTTTATCCATGATGTAATTCCAGGTGTTAATTTTGGCTTTGGCTCCCTGTGCCTCTGCAGTCTTTTCCAAGAAGTCTTCCTGTGTGCCAATATCTTGCAGGGTTTCTCCAATGTTCTCTAATAATTTAATGGTGCCAGGTCATAGATTTAGATCTTTAATCCACATTGAGTGGATTATTCTGTAAGGTGTAAGGTAGGGGTCTTGCTTCATACTTCTGCACGTGGTAATCCAGCACCATTTGTTGAATAGACTGTCCTTGCTCCAGGAAATGGCTTTAGCTACTTGATCAAATATAAGTTGGTTTTAGATGTATGGATTGATTTCTGGTGTTTCTATTCTGTTCCATTTGTCTATCCATCTGTTTGTGAACCAGTACCAGGCTGTTTTTATTATAATTGCCCTGCAGTATATCTTGAAATCTGGTATTGTGATGCCTCCAGCTCTGATTATAAGATTGTATAAGATTGTTTCAGCTATTCTAGGTCTCCTGTGACTCTATATGAATTTCAGCATATTTTTTTCTAGATCTGAGAAGAGTATTTTTGGTATTTTGATTTCTTTCACATTGAATCTGTAAATTGCTTTTGGAAGAATGGACATTTTGATTATATTGATTCACTAATCCATGAACATGGAATTTTTCCATTTTTGTATATTCAATTTTTATTTAAAGTTTCATAATGCTCATTGTAGACATCTTTGACATCCTTTGTTAAGTTTATTCCAAGGTATTTGATTGTTTTTCTATCTAGTGCGAATGGGATTGATCTTAGCAGTTCTTTCTCAGCCGGGGCATTGTCTGTGTATACTAAGGCTGTTCTTTTTTTTCTGCATTGATTTTATATCCTGCTACTTTACTAAAGTATTCTATGAGTTCCAATAGTCTCTTTTCTTTTAAAGATTTATTTATTTATTTGAGAGGTACAGTTACAGACAGTGAGAGGAGGAGACAGAGAGAAAGCTCTTCCTTCCGCTGATTCACTTCCCAAATGGTCGCGATAAGTTGCGCTGATCCATAGCCAGGAGCCAGGAGCTTCTTCCTGATCTCCCACGGGGATGCATGGGCCCAAGAACTTGAGCCATCTTCTGCTGCTTTCTCAGTCCATAGTAGAGAGCTGGATTGGAAGAGGAGCAGCCAGGACTAGAACTGGTGCCCATATGGGTTACTGGTGCCACAGCTAGAGGATTAACCTACAGCATCACAGCACCAGCCCCCCCAATAGTCTCTTAGTGGAGTTCTTTGGATCCCCTCAGTAAAAAATCATATCACCTGCAAATAGGGATAGTTTGACTTCTCCATTCCTAATTTGTATTCCTTTGATTTCCTTTTCTTCTCTGATGGCTCTGGCTAAAACTTCTAGTGCTATATTCAATTGCAATGGTGAGAGTAGGCATCCCTGTCTGATTCTAGATCTGAGGGATAATGCTTCCAACTTTTCCCCATTCAATAGGATGCTGGCCATGGGTTTGTCATAAATTGCCTTGATTTTGTTGAGGAATGTTCCCTCTATACCCAATTTGTTTAGAGTTTTCATCATGAAAGGGTGTTGTATTTTATCAAATGCATTCTCTGCATCTATTGAGATAATCATATGGTTTTCCTTCTGCAGTTTGTTAATGTGGTATATCACATTGACTGATTTGCAAATGTTGAAACATCCATGCTTACCAGGGATAAATCCCACTTGGTCTAGGTGGATGATCTTTCTGATGTGGTGTTGCATTCTATTGGCCAGAATTTTATTGAGGATTTTTGCACCTATGTTCATTAGGGATATTGGTCTATAATTTTCTTTCTCTGCTGCATATTTTTCAGGTTTAGCAATTAAGCTGATATGGGCTTCATGGAAAGAATTTGGGAGGATTCTTTCTCTTTCAATTGTTGTGAATAGCTTGAGAAGAAATGGAATTAGTTCTTCTTTAAAGATCTGGTAGAATTCAGCAGTGAATCCATCTGGTCCTGGGCTTTTCTTTGTTGGGAGGGCCTTTATTACTGATTCAATTTCTGTCTTGGTTAGAGGCTTGTTTAGGTTTCCTATGTCTTCATAGTTCAATTTAGGTAGGTTATATGTGTCCAGGATTCTATCCAGTTCTGCTAGATTTTCCAGTTTGTTGACATACAATTCTTTGTAGTAATTGCTGATGACTCTTTTTTATTTCTGTGGTGCCTGTTCTTACTTCTCCTTTATATCTCTAATTTTATTGATTTGGGTCTGCTCTCTACTTTTTTTGGATAGTTGAATCAATGGTGTGTCAATTTTGTTTATTTTTTTGAAAAAGCCAGATCTTCATTTTGCTGATCTTTTGTAATGTTTATTTGGATTCAGTTTTGTAGATTTCTTCTCTAATTTTAATTATTTCTTTTTTTAAACTTTTATTTAATGAATATAAATTTCCAAAGTACAGCTATGGATTACAGTGGCTTCCCCCTGCCATAACTTCCCTCCCACCCGCAACCCTCGCCTTTCCCGCTCCCTCTCCCCGTCCATTCACATCAAGATTCATTTTCAATTCTCTTTATAGACAGAAGATCAGTTTAGCATACATTAAGTAAAGATTTCAATAGTTTGCACCCACATAGAAACACAAACTGAAAAATACTGTTTGAGTACTAGTTATAGCATTAAATCACAATGTACAGCACATTAAGGACAGAGAGCCTACATGAGGAGTAAGTGCACAGTGACTCCTGTTGTTGACTTAACAAATTGACACTCTTGTTTATGGCATCAGTAATCACCCTAGGCTCTTGTCATGAGTTGCCAAGGCTATGGAAGCCTTTTGAGTTCACCGACTCTGATCCTACTTAGACAAGGTCGTAGTCAAAGTGGAAGTTCTCTCCTCCCTTCAGAGAAAGGTACCTCCTTCTTTGAAGACCTGTTCTTTCCACTGGGATCTCACTCACGGAGATCTTTCATTTAGGTCATTTTTTTTTTCGCCAGAGTGTCTTGGCTTTCCATGCCTGAAATACTCTCATGGGCTTTTCAGCTGGATCCACATGCCTTAAGGGCTGATTCTGAGGCCAGAATGCTGTTTAGGACATCTGCCATTCTATGGGTCTGCTGTGTATCTCACTTCCCATGTTGGGTCATTCTCTCCCTTTTTGATTCTATCAGCTAGTATTTGCAGACACTATTCTTGTTTATGTGATCCCTGTGGTTCTTAGTCATACCATTATTATCAATTGTGAACTGAAATTGATCACTGGGGCTAGTGAGATGGCATTGGTACATGTCACCTTGATGGGATTGAATTGGAATCCCCTGTTATGTTTCTAACTCTACCGTTTGAGGTAAGTCAGCTTGAGCATGTCCCAAATTGCACATCTCTTCCCACTCTTATTCCCACTCTTACATTTAACAGGGATCACTTTTCAGTTAAGTTTCCACACCTAAGAATAACTGTGTATTGATTACAGTATTCAACCAAAAGTATTAAGTCGAACAAACCAAAAAAATACTAAGAAGGATAACGTATTAAGTTGTTCATCCACAGTCAGGGAAAGGGCTTTTCTCCTACTAGTTTTGGGTTTGGTTTGCTGTTGTTTTTCTAAATCCTTGAGATGCATTGTTAGCTCATTTATTTGGGTCCTTTCCAATTTTGATGTAGGTACCTATTGCTATAAACTATCCTCTTAATACTGCTTTTGCTGTATACCATAAGTTTTATATTTTGTGTTGTTATCTTCTTTTGCTTCCAGAAAATTTTGATTTCTCTTTTGATTTATTCTATGACCCACTGTTTTTCATGAGCATTTTTATCTCCTAGGCTAGAGCAGAAAGCTTCCTCCCTACTCTGCATCTTCGAACTGCTGAGGTAGTTTTGAACTGTAGTTATATATAGAATATAACTTATATTTCTGGTGTTTTTCCTTATTCCTTCTTATCTTTGCAACAGTTCTAAAACTAGGATTTTGCATGAGGGAAGAAAATTAGAGAGGTGAAGGAACTTACTTGCCCAATGTCCTTCTCATTTCAGAGACTAGATTTCTGTGTTCCTTAAAAAAAAATTTCAGAATATTTGGTGAGGTCAGTAATATCTAGCAGACATATATATTAAAAGTCACACTGATTATTTTTTAACTTGGTGAAACCATAACCAAATTAAGCAAGAGATAAACAGAATATACTTCATTTTCACTTCTATTTTCAAATACAGTTCCTTCTTTAGTGGCTTAATTATGAAACTAATGAATTTTACATTTCAACTCAATTAAAAAGAGGTGAATAAAGCAGATCAGGGAACAAATATGTATATTTTAAAAATATTGCTGCTTACAAGGGAGTCAAATTCAGTAGATTCTAGTTTTTAGAATCCTTATTTTTAAAATTCCAACTCTTTTATGATACATACTCAGCTTAGTAGTAGTGTTATCACTATGTTGTTCCTATCCTCACTTAAAGATTGTAAGCAAAAACTGTTTCATCTTTACTCATTCTTTTATACTCTGTAGTATTTATCAAGGTACCTGGAATATTGTATACACTCAAAAAATGATAAAAATGTTCAGATGGGGAATTCACTTATCTTGTCTTTGATTGGTAATTATTTACTTTAATAATCTGCCAATGCCTAGAATTAATACCACCACTCTTTCAACTTACATATAACTCAGTATAATTTCACTTAATTTTCTGATAATTTTTCCATGGTCTCATGAAAGACAGAACAAGTACTACAGATGAGCTAGCATATTTTCAAAAATATTAAATATGTCATTCTTGATGAGCGCATTAGGTGAGCCCTTGCCCCATCTCTGACATGCTCAGAAATTACTGTGCAAAAACTGAAAGGCAAGAATGAGGTTAACATATTGCAAGGACAGTCAGGTTGATGACAAGGAGGAGAGGTTACAATAAAGCATGTAGGTGTTCTGTTATAATTAGAGAAAGTGGAGGGTTTTTATTGGTCAGAACTACAGGTTAAAAGGATCATATAGCTACAGAAAAGCTGACTTTTAAGGTAAGGAATTTTCTTTACTTTTAAATTATGTTTTTTAAAATTTAAAAGATTTTAGCATTTTGCCATAAATATATATATATATATATATATATAATCATATATATACAGACTATTTTGGTTGAAAACAGGATATTAATGTTATATAATGTGAGATTCATGACAATGCTAATAAAATGTGGAAAGAAGGGTATATTATAATGTTTATGGTATGATTCTAGGTCCATCCATTTTGCTGCAAATATCAGGATTTCATTTATTGTATGGTGAATAATATTCCATTGTGAGCACATACCACATTTTCTTTATCCTTACATCTATCAAAGAACATTTAGTTTCATTCTATATCTTGGATACTGTGAACAGTACTGCAATAATATGGCAGTGCAGCTCTCTCATTAATATGATGATTTCATTTCCTTTGGATTTATACTCAGAAGCAGTATGGCTGAGTAATTTTGTAGTTTTTAGAGGGATTCTCATACTGTTCTGTACAATGGCTGTAGTAATTTGCATTCTCAGCAGCTGTATATAAGGGTTCCTTTCTCTCCACACCTTTGCCAGCATTTATTGTATTTTTTTTATTTTTGAAAATAGCCGTTTTACTTCAAGTGAGATGATACCTTATTGTGGTTTTGCATTCCCCTGATGACTAGAGGTTCTAAGCATTTCTGTTTATAAATTCTGCTGCTTTCCCAGGTGCATTAGCAGGGAGTTAGATGGGAAGTTGAGCAGTTGGGATGCGAACTGGTGCCCATATAGGATGCCAGCACTGTAGGCCATGGCTTTAACCTGCTGCACCATAGGGTAGGCCACAATACTTTTTTTCAATCCCATTTTTTAAAAACATGCTGAAGCCCCCCCTCATATATGTAAACATGCTGAGCAAGAGTCATATTCAAAGTTGCCAATGCACTGGCAACTGGTGAGAATTACAAATGTGAAATTCAAAATCAGATTTTCCTGTTCTAATGTTTGTACCATTTCTATGTTTCCAAATTCACACTCCTGGTAGTTTACTATTAACTCAGAAAAAAAGACAGTATAAAACTTTTAAGGCTATTTTTTCTTCTGGCTACTTCATGGCTCTATGGTTCTTGGTTCCCTAGAATCAAAGTATAGTTTTACAGAGTAATATTATTTATTGAAAAATAATAAGAGAATGGTTGTATGCATGGAAATTAATAAATACATGAGATTATATCTATCCTCAATTTTCACCTTGACAATGCAATTAGATATAGAGAATGGTTGAAAACATTATTTTAAAAAAGACAGAAAGCATGTAACCTTCATCTTTTCTTTGTGCAAATAATTTACAGCATTGCAAACTTCTGTCTTATGGCAAATTTAATATAACCACAAAATTATTTTGAATATCATTTCAGGGAATATTTCTTTGCCATTATGCATTTCCAAAAAGTATATAATAAAGGTAGTGTCTACAATAAATAAAGATGTAATTTTTCTTTAAACAAATATTCAGACTATAGAAATCTATTGATGAGGCCAAAAAAAAAAAATGGACCTAGAGCAGTAGCTCTTTTCACACTAGCAGAAAAGTAAAACTACCACTAACATGAGTATAGGTGAATGTTTAAAAAAAAGAATTATTTAAAGATTTAAGAGCACTAATTAAACAGGAATTATAACACTAAAAACAAAACTGGTGCTTGGACCCTAACTGTCAGAAATCCTAGTTCAATTTGTTTGAAAGGAAACTCTTGAAAAACTATTTTTAAAAAATTTCCTTAGATGGTTTTTATGTACTAATTAGGTTTGTGAGAATAGGGTCTGGGGAAAAATAATTTTACTTTTGTTCCCTTAACATCTTAGGCTAGGAACACATCTTAACTTTCCCATTTAAAAAAGCCCTCTTTTCCTAGCAAACATCAGAAAGTGGGTACCATACTTGGAAAATACAAAATATTCATCTATGTGTGTGTGTGTGTGTGTGTGTGTGTGTGTGTTCACTCATATGTAGGCACAAACATAGTAACAGATTAAAAGCAAAGTTTTTGAATTTTTCAGCAAAGTGGAGACATATCTACCAGAGCTACAAAATAATTTTTCTATCTTCATTGAAGAGAAGTAAATGAAATTAGGTCTTTAGAAAGCAATACCAAATGGTTTTTAAAGTCAATAAGGTATGGAAATAGTGATTATGTGCTAAGATTTTTTCTACATTGCTATTTTAGGAGCTAATTAATTAGTACAGTTTTAAACACTTGCTCAGTATGGAATTTTAATCACACTAAGCTATACTTCTCCCACGTCCTTCAACCATGATTATTACTTTGGTTTTCAATAATGCCTTTAGCTACTGGTTGAAAACCATTAATAGAGCCGGCACCGCAGCTCACTAGGCTAATCCTTGCGGCGCCGGAACACCGGGATCTAGTCCCGGTTGGGGCGCCGGATTCTGTCCTGGTTGCCCCTCTTCCAGGCCAGCTCTCTGCTGTGGCCAGGGAGTGCAATGGAGGATGGCCCAAGTCCTTGGGCCCTGCACCCCATGGGAGACCAGGAAAAGCACCTGGCTCCTGCCATAGGATCAGTGCGGTGCGCCAGCCGCAGTGCGCCAGCCGCAGCAGCCATTGGAGGGTAAACCAGTGGCAAAGGAAGACCTTTCTCTCTGTCTGTCTCTCTCACTGTCCACTCTGCCTGTCAAAAAAAAAAAAAATAGATTGAATTTTATTCAACAAAGAATTAGTAAAGACATATTTTACCAAAACAAATCAAATGTGAACAAAACAGACATTTTCCTCTAAGCGTGGTGGTCAGTTTCATGAACAATAGACATGTAGTGAGTCCCCTACCAATGACAGTTCCAAGGGCAATTTAGAACTATGAAGGGTAGCATCTCTGAATGAATGCAATCCTGGTGTAAAACAGAGAACCCTGATAGAAGTTACAAAAGATTTATTTCTTCTGCTTTATACTTAGATACAAAGTAGACTATTCTGTTGCCCCTAAACCCTTTTCAGATTCTGCCTAGAAGAGTACAAAACCAGAAAACATGGGAATTCTAAAACCAAGAATGGATTAGATCCTGTGGAGCACTGGAGAATACAGATAAGAAGTGACAATAAGATCATTTTAATTAAGAAATTTTATTTTTATAACGAAACCTTAAGAATGAGTTTCTCAAATGATAAAGTGAATATTCATCACTTGTTATTCATTCATTCTGCAATTCTTTTTTAAGTACCTAATATCAGAAAGTAGTTTGTGAGTTTGGAAAACAATGATCAAAATGGACAAAAATCTGATTTCTTTCCATTTTCACTTAAGTACAAGTATACAAACAAAAACAGTCAAGTATATAAATGCATGACAGGGTTAGAAGATGAAAAATCATTGAAAAATGTATAATATATGTTATAAATGAAACATGGGGGGTGGCAACATTGAATAGCATGATGAGGAAAAGAATCTGAGAAACTGATACACATAAAGACCTGAAGGAGGTGAGAGAATTATCTATGCAAATGCTTAAGGAGGTAGGAACAAAGGAATGTAATGTTTCAAGATGTAAGAAACAATAACACACACACAAACACACTATATACATATACATATACATATATATATATACATACATACATACATAATATATTAAAGATCTCACAATGAAAATAAAATGGAAAGGTTTCCAGTGAACAAGTGGAGAGATGCTTTAGAGCAGATCATGGAGTCTGCTTTTGTACTAACAGGTGGAAAAATAGAGGACCCTTTTGCAGCACACTAGAATTCCACTCACTGGAAAATTCACTCCTCAGAGGGTGTGCAACAGTGGTTAATAATTTCTATGACTCAAAAATTTTTTTTGTGTAAAAGTGAAAGTGTGTTGTTTATGATTTATTCTGGTTGCTGATTATTTACGTGCACAAGGGGAAAACATCGGAAGGTAGCAAGTGTTAGACTTACATGCAGAACATTTCAAGACCACAGCGAACACCCTAGCTTCACTCACCTTTGTATCACAAGCTTTAATGTTCCTTACCAACTGCACCTGGAGAGGAAGTGCTCTCTGTAGCTCACCTTGTAAAGACTGTACGAATGTCCATATTACTTCACGCGGCTCCAAGGATTTGTTTGTTGCAATGAGGCTGACACAAGAAGTGGAGTCTCCAGTTGGAACAAATAAAGTCATTGCAAGGGATTATTAGAGCTCATGGTGTTGACAATTCTGAATAACTGTGCATCACAAATATCCTTCCTTTGCACTGCTCCTGGCTTCCATTTACTGTGATGGACAAGCCAAGCCTTGTCAGAGGCAGATCATTTTCTTGTTTACAATTTGGGTCTACTCTCAAATCCATATTGCTTTTGGCACAATGAATCAAAGGACAGATACATGTATAATCATTAGAGTACCCTAATATGCTACCTTCATCAAATTGCATAACTTTATCAACACAAAAGTTTGAAAAAATAATTAGTACAAAGGAGCAGTATTGAGAAGTACTGAGGGCAGTCTTAGAGTGAGGTATTGTTAAGTCCCAGGTATAGTACCTGATTTGTCTTTCTTACTATATTTTACACTTTTCCTTACAACTTGTTCAGTTATATACAAATAATTTATTCAATTCAGAAAATCGAGAATTTATTCACTTGGAATTAAAAATATGCTTATATTTCACATAGTGTACTACTGAGATGATAAATTATACTCTCCTCAGAGGATTACACTGAATTGTAGGGGAACATGATAAACAGCTATGATGCCTACAATAGTAAAAATACTGTGACAAACATATGACACTGGTGCTCCTGACACAGAGTAAAGCACTGAGCAGCGCCTGTGGGCCCAGGGAATGCTGAAGATTCCAAAGACTGCAAGAGTAAGCAGAAGTGAGCCAGACCAACAAGGGCAGGAAGGACTAGAATGTAAAGAGAAAAAACATCATGATATATAGGTAGATAGGTAGATAAATAGATAGATGAATGCTAGATAGATAATAGGTAGATGAAAGATAGTCAGTAGATGATAGATATATAGATGCTAATCCCTGTGAGCTCATTTCATTGAATTAGATGTTCTGAAATTGAACATGCATTATTATCTAGTTGGATAGAACAATCCCTTCTAAAATAGATAATCATTGCCTGACATGGTAACTGTTTCACAAGACTATTCTATTTTGCAACAACTGTTACTGAAGAAATAGTCTTATAATTTATAGAAGAAAAAATTATGGCTGGAATATACTATTTTCCAGTCCAAATCATTTATAACAGAGGCAGGAAGTTATGGTAAAATCCACTGTGTACACAAACAAATAGAAAAGTTCTATAGAGTTCAAGTCTTGGCAACATAGTAAACCATCTTTTAAATTTTCAGATGTGTTTTTGCTTCAAAGATATATTGACAACAAGATTTCTTGAAAGAATATAATCATCCTTTTGAAATCACATTTAATATACCCTTTGTGATTCAGATTGTGTCATTTGTTCAAAACTTTTTATTTCTCTCTGAAATTTCCACTAAAAGTTAACCTTATTCAGACTTGTGTCAGGTTGTAAATGTAAAAATTTCTAACAGGTCTGATGATGTCTGAAGTAATACAGAGTATACATATTGGATTATTCTCCTTATAAAAAGCATGGTATGCTTTTTAAGGTCTATAAACTTCACTCCAAAAGTAGCAATTCTGCTTTATTATTAATTGAATGAACTTCTCAAAATGAAATCAACCTCCTTAAAGGAAAGGTTTGTCATAAACCTTTAATATTTCAAGGTTACTCTGAACATGTATTGAAAAAGTAAGAATATACCTTTTTTACTTGCAAGTAGAACTCTACTGGTGTCATAAATGCAGAATTTAAAAGTAGTTTCAAAAACGCTACTATAAAATACAGAACTTCTAAGTCTACTTTTAAAATATACTACTTTTTTATAAATTTTGATTAAAAATAATTCTATATATGTATAGGCAATAGAATGATATTTCCATGCATGTATACAATGTGTACTGATCAAAACAGAGCAACCGACATCTGTTCTTCATTTATATGACTTTATTAAAGGCAGATGGGAGCTTCTTTTATCTATTTAGTCATACAGTACATACAAGGTCATTGTGAACTACATTCTCCCATTATGCTGTGTAACACTAAGAACTTATTCCTTTAATCTAACTCTGACTTGGTATCCATTATCCAAACCACCTCTATCCTTTCTTACCCTTCACAGCCTTTAGTAATCAGTTTTGTATTCAGGTTTAGATTTTTACCTTCTACACAGGAGGGATAACCTGTGGTATTTGTATTTAAGTGTCTGGCTTATTTCATGTAGCAAGATGTTCTGTAATTCCATCTGTTTTACTGCAAAAAAAAGGGTTTTATTCTTTTTACAGATGAGCAGTATTTCTTGGTTTATATATATGTCAATTTTTCTTTATCCATTTATTTGATGATGTACACAAGGTTGATTGCATTTACTAGTTTTTGTGGCATTGATGTTAAATTTCTTCTGTCCACATACTTCACAAAAAAGGGCAATGAAATAAAGGAAAAAGAAAATATTTTTTTTAAAAAAATCACATGTCTACATGTTAACTACAAAACACAATAATAGCCTTAGAACTTAGTAAGGTTTTTGCAAATTTGCATATTTTTCACTGGAAAAATAGGCTTTGAGAATCTCTATGCAGATCATATCCTAAGGGGTTTAATCTTCTCACTTGGGGTAACACTACTCTTTACCCATTGAGTATGATGTGAATAACTCTATTTTTCTATTATCTTGCCCTATATGCTGTCTTCTTTGCACAATATTAAGAAATGACTCTTTGTTAGGTGGATGATTCCAAAATGCACATTTTTGTAAGATAATAGCAGAGAAACTAGGTTATGATTTGTACTTCCCAATATTCTTATGTGAATTGTAACATCTAAATGTAAAGACTATAGGGGTGGCCAGCACTGGGGCACATTAGGTAAAGTGGAAGCCTGCAATTCAGGTGTCCTGTGTGGATGCCAATTCATGCTGCTCCACTTCTGATACAGCTCTCTGCTAATGCTCTGGGAAAAGCAGCAGAAAATGGCTCAAGTATTTGGGCCCTTGGCACCCACACGGGAAACTCAGATAAAGCTCCTGGCTTCTGGCTTCAGCCTGGCCCAGAACTGGCCATTACGGCCATCTGGAGAGTGAACCAGTGGATGAAATCTCTCTCTCTCTCTCTCTCTGTCTCTCTCTCTCTCTCTCTCTGTAACTCTTTCAAATATATAAATAAATTTTTTTAAATAAATAAATGTGACAATCTTGAAGTATACAAAGCAAATATACTAATCTGCGGTCTACAGATGAGGTCATCTTAAACTTGAGAACTTCTGGATAGTTTATCTTATGTTTTACCTGAAAATGTCAGATTTCCTAATTTAGTTGAGTCTTTTCACTAGTTCTCAAAATGATCTATATAGGTAATGAAATTCTATGTCAGTTTCCTGGTATGTGACATGATATAGTGAAAAAAATTACTAGCCTAGGAGAAATAATAGTTTGATTTAAGCTCAGACACTGGTCTTGCTTTATCATCGAATCCCTTTGACTATCAGTTTCCACATCTGTAAATATAAGGACAGCTATGAATGTCTTATCTATCTCATAGAGTAGCTGATGTTTCTCTAACCCTTAACATTTAATTTTTTTTTATTCTACTCATTTAATAAGTAGCATTCAAAGGTGTGCCCAAAGCCGCTCAGAGGTGGTCAATGCAGAATGCAAAATGGATCTGATAAACTGAAGCCAATGATCTTCCTGATCTTCCCAGCAATTCTCTTTAGGTCTCCATTTATTAGATCTCAATACGTGTCTGTTTCTTTCCAGAATCTTTGATTTATTCTTGTCAAGTTAACAGTTCCTCAAAGGATATTATTTTCCTTTGCTGAAATGGCACTTTCCCCGGTTAACAAACAAAACGTTAAACCCAAGTGTAGATTCTATAATTAGCTCTTCTGTTATCACCAGTAACACTAAATGCACACACACACACACACACATACATACACACAACATGTATTCAGCCATTCTAAACTCCATTTTATGCTACCAAGCCAGATCATAAGATTGGTTCTAGATGCCCCTGTCGAGTTAACTAACCTTCCTATTCTCTGGTTAACAACCCCAGCAATCAAACCCCACGATCTGCTCAAGTGACTACTGCCATTTGATAATAAAAACCTACTACTGTATCTTCAAAGCACAGTCAAGTACATGTAATTCATGGGGCCAAGTGTTTGATCTAGCAGTTAAGATGATGGTGAAGATGCTGCACAAGTGTTACTCCCAGTTTGGGTCCTCACTTCAGCTTCCTGCTAATACAGAGGGAGGCAGTGATGTTGGCTCAAATGATTGAATTCTTACCACCCACATGGGATACCTGGGTTGAGTTCTCAGATTCTTATTTCTGCCCTAGCCAGAAGGTTTTGCAGGAATTTGAAGAGTAAACCAGTGGATGGGAGCACACACTCATCTCTCTCTCTCTCTCTCTCTCTCTCTCTCTCTCCCTCTTTCTGTCTCTTTCTCTCTCCACCTCTCACTCTCTTCTCTCTCTCTCTCTCTCTCTCTCTACCTAGTTCTCTGTCTTGCTACCACTCAAATAAATAAATAATGCATTAAAATAATTCGTAATGACATACACCTGACCCTTTCTATGTGAGGTCCATAGTGTTTCAATAGATATTGTGAAGCAATAATGTTTTGGCTAATGTTGGGATGAAAAACGTGTAATGCTTCTTACTGCAGAAATTCTTAGAGACTTTAATAAAGTTGCAATTGTGTCTGAATAGAAAAACATATACAAACAGTATTTGCTAAGTTTCCTAGCTCATGTTTTTCATATCAATATGCTTTCAAAGGATAACCATTGTGAAAAACAATTAAAATTAATCCCTATAAACTCTTGTTATTCAAAGAGTGGAGATGGGAACACATAGCCTAACCTCAAAACACACTTTAGTGAGTATTTGCCAGTAGTATTACTCTACTCAGATATATTGGTATACATATATATCTTAAGACAACTTAGACACTTGAGGCATTAAACAAACGACAGAAACTTTTTAGAGGAAATTATGCCTTCCTCCTGGCCTTTAAATTACCTGAGTAAACAGTGCCACTTGTAAAATTCACACACTTTTCACTCTCTCTTCTTTTATAAATTTATTTATTTGAAAAGCAAAGAAGGAGAGAGAGAGAAACAGAGAGACAAAGAATTTTCCATCCAGTGCTTCATTCTCTAAATGAGCACAACAGCCAGGTCCAGGCCAATCATAAGCTCCATTCTGGTCTCCCACTCGAATGGCAGAGAACCAAGCATATGGATCATCTTTCACTGCCTTCCAAGGTGTATTCGCAGGAAGCTGGATAAGAATTGGAATAAGCAGGATTCAAACAAGCACACTGATATGGGATGCCAGTGTTGCAAGTGGCAGCTTAACCTGCTGCACCACCACGTCAGCCCCCACACTTTTTCTCCATATCAACTGGTTCAAATTTTCTCTAAGCCATCCTGGGTTACTCAGAATAATTGCCTTCTATTACTTCTACCAAGCAAGAAAAAACAAAATCCAATTATTAAATAGGAAGAAGAAAGAAAGTTGGAATTATTTAAAGATAAACGAGTTTCAAAAGTAAGTGAATTCAAATACAGATTTAAGATTTGAGGAATAAATTTCACAAAAGACTGATACATTTCTAAACACTGAGACACAATCCTAAATATTTCAAAGAGTTAAACTTGTAAGAATCAGATAATTCTTACACAAATTAAATAATTAAAGCTAGAATAAAGACCATATTGACATTAGAGCAGAAATTCTAAAATGAATGCCACCTGGTATCAATATAAGAATAATTCTGTAAAATGCTGGATCAGTAGGTCTAGGAGGGTAGGCTTGATACCCTGTATCTTTTACGTGCATCTAGCTAGGGATAATATGGTAATTTGAAGGCACACTGTATAGCAAGGGTACATCATTAATTCTAGTCTTTCTTGGAATCATTATCTCATGAGTCTATGAATACAGATATGTTATTAATTATATATAGGTTCTACTTAATAAGCAAATAAAATGCACACCGATATCCCTTTGCCAAAAAAGTTTACCTGACATTTTACTAGAATAGTTCAAGGAAAAAAGAAAGGGGGCATTTTTGCTTTACATAATGAACTCATTTTGGCTATGAGAGAGTGGATATCCTCAGAGAGCTCCTGTTAATTAGGAACTGTGGACTGTTGAGTGACATTCCCTCCCATTCTTAGCCACCTGTTCAGGCCACCAGCCAAGGACTGAAAAGTTACAGGAAAGAAGCCAAGCAGTGTGAAACAGCTTAGGGTGGTGTCAGATGTGATGATGTGAATATATTTCCTGTTGGTTATTGAAAGTTGCTTTCTATTATCACAGCAAATATATTCAATTCTACTCTCTCAGTTGGATTTTCTTTTCCCTGGCCTCTCTTTTAAATTACCACCAGTGGAGGTTGACTGTAGTAAATTTTCTAGTAGATTTCATAATGTTTTCATGTTGCTAACTTGCTCCCTTGTTTCCTATTTGAATCTATTTTTATTCATTTGATTTTTGAAGTGTTGGCCTCAAGCTACGTTATACATATCTTGAAAAATTCTTGCTCAAAACTATTGATTTTTGAAATTGTTTGGCTACAGCCAACAGAATATACTTCTAATGCAAAGGTAATTCTAGTGACTTACAATATATCATGTTATCAAAATCTTTTAGTCACATTTGTAGAAGTTGTACCTGGGGTGGCACTGACGAAGCAGCTGGGCCTGGAGCTCTTCTAAATGAAGGCAGTCACTTCCATATCTCACTTAACTATTTCATTTGTTGCTTTTCTACTGTAATGTCTTAAATTATGCAGCTCTATAAAACTCAAATCCCATCACCACAGACTTGAACAGAGAGCCTACTCCTTCATCACTGTGGGTTGATGACAAGGTTATCTGGAGCACTATAATTGCAGTAATAGAACCATCACCTGGTTCCAAATACTTTTGGCTATTCAGTTGTTTCTGTTGCAGTGGGGTTCATTTTAACAGGATTTAACCTTAAGGGACCACAAGAAAGGTGGCCTCAGCATCCATGGAAGCACTGGTGAATAACATCAATCGTATAGTACTCGATCTCTAATCCTCTTGGTTCTGCTAAGTGAATTTGTTGAGAAGCTAATCTTTAATCTTCGAAAGGAATAACATTTACTTCCCAGAGCCACCTTTTGCCAGAATTATAGAAACGTTCCAATTATTTCTGCTTTTAGAGCATGGATAATATGACAACATTAATTAATTCAAAATTTACTTAACTCCTCTTTACTCCCTAGACTTATAGAGATTAAACAAACAAAAAAACCCTAGTATACTATACTAATACAAGATGTTAACAATAGGGGAAGCTAGGAGCAGGGTATATGGGACACTGCAATACTTCACAAATTTTGTTTTGTACATTTAAAACCATTCTGAAACTGAAAGTTAAAATAAAACATCCTCAGGACAGGGAAAGTTACTACATAAAAGACCTGTAACGTCCAAGTGAAGAGAATTCTAGACATCAAGGAACACAACAATACTTTTACCCTGCTTAACTTTTCAAATTGGTTTTCCTACATAGTATCTCTTTCTGAAATGTTTTTCATTTAATTTTATAGCAACCTTTTTAATATCAAGCCAAGCATATTTATTTCTTAAAACCATGATGTGATACTAAAGAGAAATAGCTCTTCATTCTCTTAAGATGTAGTGAGTGGGGAAGGTTTTGTGGCACAACAGGTTAAGCCACTGGCTACAATGCTAACATCCAATATGGGTGGCGATTCAAGTCCCAGCTGCTCCACTTCCAACCCAGCTCCCAGCTAAAGCACTTGGGAAACTGGTAAAAGATGGCTCAAGTAATTGAGCCCCTGCCACCAACGTATGAGGTCCAAATGGAGCTCCAGGCTCCTGGTTTCTGACTGGTCCAGTTGTTGGTCGATTTGGGGAGTGAACCAGCAGATGGAAGATCTCTTTCTCTCTGTCTGTGCCCCTCCTTCTCTCTCTATAACTATGCCTTTAAAATAAATAAATAAATAAATCTTTAAAAAGGAAACAAAATAGTGAGTAATGTGAAGAAGTACAAAGAATGGATGTTTGAACTGACCCAATTGATAATATTTCAGGACATGTGTCCCAGAGTTTGATTTGCTCCACCTTATTTAGACTTGAAAATAACTCTAGGATACCAACTAGTAGCATTAAGAGCATTAATACTTATTCTTATAGCAAGTATTTAATAAGTTGCTACTAAATATTAGGTATGTTGCAAGCTTTATTTAATTTAATATTTATGCTATCTCTGAATTAAGTATAAAATTATTGCCATTTTACAAATCAGAAAACTGGGGCATAGAAAGGTCAAGTTACTTGTCAATGTCATTGGCACAGTCAAGGCTCAAAGTTAGTCTAACAGAATTCTATAATGTTTACTCTCAAAACCTGTTTGCTGGGTGGCCTACATGTACTTCCGGATGAGTGAAGCCAATTCTCTAGCCTTCAGTTCTCTGCCAGTCCTTTCCAAGACAGACACTGGATGGAACTCTCCAGAAGGATGCTTTATTCTACACAAAAGGTTCTTCCATTCTCAGGGAATGAAGAAGACAGGCTGCTCCAAATAGGATAGCTGATCCCTCAGGGACTAGAGGGAAGTGCAGAGAGGACCAGATCCCTTCTCCCTGCTGTCACAGAACTTGTACAATCTCCTAATTGGATGGACCAAGAAATCACTCACCTGGAAGCTCAAGAACTGAGTTTTAATTTCAAGAGTCTTTCAAAGTGACTAACAATAGTAGAATTTTTTAATTATCTTTTTCCTGTTCACACGAGGTATAACTCACTCTCCAAACCCCCTCTCTACTTCAGCATATATTGACTTACTTTTCTTGCTCTCTTTAGTTTGTTCCCATACTCTGGTTCATGTAGCAAGAAAACTTAATCAAACGTGTAAGGAATTAAATAACAAATCATATATTTAAATTTCCTTGAAAATAAATATTTTTAAAAGTAAATGATGATCACATCAGTAGAAATATACCTAAGAACAATGACTACATTTTGAAAAACCAACAGAAAGACAGCATTAATTCATGAATGGAAAAGCAAGACATCTATTCAATAGATAGGAAGCAATTACTTGCAAGGAAATGTTCTGTGAGCACTGAGGGATATGAAATGATGCATAGAACAGGGACTCCATCTTCAAAGTTCATAGTCCAGTGGAAAAATAAGGTGCACTTACAAAAAAAAGTAAATCAAGATATAAAATAATGATCATTATAAAAATTTCCAGGGGCCAGTGTTATGCCGTAGCATAATGTAATGCCTGGATCCTACATGGGTGCCGTTTTGTGTCCCAGCACCTCTGCTTCCCATCCAGCTGCCTGCTAATGTACCTGGGGAAGCAGCAAAGGATGGCCCAAGTAGTTGGGGCACTGTCACCCACATTGGAGACCCCAAAAACCTCCTGGATCCTGACTTTAACCTGGCACAGATCTGCACAGTGAGGCTATTAGGGAGGGAACCGGCAGATGGATATCTTTCTCACTCTTGCTCTAGCTTTACTTGTATCTGCTTCTCCTTTTGTCTCTCTGAAACTTTGCTTTCAAATAAATAAATAAATAAATATTTTAAAAAAAGATCTCTGACACCTATCTCTGCTTAGGTACTTCTCTTTACAATCATATTCAATATGCTCAGATCCATTAGAAGGTGACTAAACATCTGAATTCGCCAGAAGAGTCCCACCAAAGTCACGTCTGGGGTCTAAGCATAATTATTATTCATCACTTTCACTCTCAAAAATACCCCATATTAGTTGTACATTATGTTGTATTATGGTGCAAACCATTATTGTTAATTGCTGTTCTTTTTTTTTTATTTTTGCTATGTGTCTGTTTCTCCAATTTGATGTAATTTCCTCAAAGATAGAGACCATGTTTTAATTATTTTGTTTTATCTCCTTTGCATCTTATACTTTCTTCATGTGTAATTTGCAAATGATAAAAAATAGTGAAGGAAGCATTAATTCTCTATTTGGGGAAGCGGTAAATCTATAATTATTAAAGAAAATGGAGGGGATTTGAATGGAAAAGGGGACATCTAAAATAGGTCTTAAAGGAGGAACAAGTTGTACTCCAGAAGAGACAAGGAAAATAACACTTTGGAGGTGAACAAAACTCCAATGATGTCAGGGCAAAGGGAAGAAATGTAGACAGAGACAGTAAATATCAAACTACTCCTTTTTTTTTTTTTTTTTTTGACAGGCAGAGTTAGACAGTGAGAGAGAGAGACAGAGAGAAAGATCTTCCTTCCATGGGTTCACCCTCCAAATGGCTGCTGTGGCCGGCGCACTGCGCCGATCCAAAGCCAGGAGCCAGGTACTTCCTCCTGCTCTCCCATATGGCTGCAGGGCCCAAGCACTTGGGCCATCCTCCATTGCCTTTTCCGGTCACAGCGGAGAGCTGGACTGGAAGATTAGCAACCGGGACAAAACTGGCGCCCCAACCGGGACTAGAACCATAAAACTGGAGCCATGTTATGGCAGGCAGGTTAAGATAACACCTGCGACACCAGCATCCCATGTGGGCACGAGTTCGTGTCCTGAATGCTCTACTGATCCAGCTCCCTGCTAATGCATCTGGGGAAGCAGTGGAAAATGGCCCAATTACTTTGCCCCTTCCCCCAACATGGTAAACAGAAAGAAGTGACTTGCGCCTGGCTTCAGTATGGCCCAGACCTTGCCATTGCAGCCATCTGGGGCATGAAACAGCAGATGGAAGATCTCTCTCTGTCTCTCTCTCTCTCTGTAACTCTGACTTTCAAATAGATAAAATCAATTTTAAAAAAAATCCTAAAACTGCTGCATTGCTCACAGTCTTGCAAAAAAGCAATGAGATCTGGTCTATCTAACAGAAATTCTTAATATTATGAATGGACATGAGGATCCCAGAAATTTTCTTGCTATTCATTACCTCAAAGATGATGATATATATTTGTAGTGTGTACTGCAGTTTGCTTGTTTTTTTTAAATTCTTACTAATATTAAAAGTACAGATTTCATGTATTTAATAGGTACAATTCTAAGAAAACTATACCTTCCTCCTCCTCTCCCCTCCTCAATCCCCTTCCATCCTTCCTTTCTTGTTTTTCTTTTATTTCTGCAAAAACATAATTCCAATCCACTGTACAATCACAGACTTAATGTACCACTAACCATAATATTCAATAACTAGAAAGTAGAAAGACCACAGTTCCACAGAGCATAAATAAGAACTAAAAAGAACAATCAAGTAACAAGATGTATGTTTCAATCCTTTATATTTTTGGATGTCTTTAAATTTTTGCTGTTCTGATATGTAGAGTATAATAGTATAATCTTTAAGGCATAGAGGATGACTTCTTGAATAATACCCACAAAGCACAGGCAACAAAAGCAAAACTAAAAAAATGGGACTATATCAAACTCAGAAGTTTTTGCGCAGTAAATGAAACAATCAACAGAATGAAGAGACATCCAGCAGAATGTGAAATAATATTTGCAAACCACATATCTGAAAAAGGATTAATATTCCAAATATATCAGCAACTTCAAAAACTCCACAACAATATAACAACCAATCCAGTTGAGAAATTAGTACAGGATTTCATTAGACAGTTCTCAAAAGAAGAATTGCAAATGGCATACAAATATATGAAAAGATGCTCAACTTCACTAGCCATCAGGGAGATGCAAATCAAAACCACAAGAGATACCCTCTCACCCCTTTCAGAATGGTTAAAATCCAGAACACAGAGAGTAACTAATGCTGACAAGGGTGTGAACAAAGAGAAACACTTACACACTGTAGGCGGGAATGTAAATTAGCATATGCACTGTAGAAAACAGTGTGGAGATTTCTTAAAGAACTAGATGTAGACTAGCCATGAGACCCAGCAATCCTTCTACAAATTATATTCCCAAAAGTCTTGAACAAAATGTGTCAGAGATATATGCACCATCATATTTACAGCAGCGTTGTTTACTAAAGCCAAAATTTGGAACCAATCAAGTTGTCTATCTTCAGAAGAATGGTTAAAGAATATGTGATATATATACCAATGGAATATTATTCAGCTAAAAAAAGAAAGAAATTCTACCACTTGCAGCAAAATGGACACAACTAGAGGACAACATGTTAACTTAAATAAACCAGACCCTGAAAGGCAAATACCACATGTTCTCCCTTATATGTGGGAGCTAAGATTTAAAAACCAAACAAAAAGAAAAAAATGGGTGTATCCATATTGCTGTAAATATAGTTTTGTAAAATTTTGCTTTATACCTTTGTCAAACTAATGGTTAAAATATTACACCACTATGGTTTTAATGATCTGAGATTACTTGAAAATTTACTGTATAAGATTGAAATGGTAATTTTTCCATTCAATTATTTTTAGCTATTGTCTATATTCCCACTAAACTAGGTGGTTTAGCTTTTTACTAGTTAACATTCATATTCAGTGAAATATTAAGGCTTTTAACTGTAATGTAAATTTAAAATATGTTTCTTAAAATTGTAAGAAAAAAGACAAACAGAAAGGGAGAAGGAAGGAGGTGGGATGGAGAAAAGAGTGAGGAAAGGAGGGAAGAAAGGAATAACATTATGTTCTTAGAATTGTATCTAAAATCACATTGAATATGTCAAAAACTATTTAAAATTAAAAGAAAAGAAGATAGAAAAAATTGAGAAAAGAAAGAAGGAAGGAAAAGCAGAAAGACAGGGATAGATGAAGAGAGAGAGATCTTGCAAACACTGGTTCACTTCCAAAACAGCCAAAATAAAACTGGTAGCCAGAAACTTCATCCTGATGTTCCTCTTATGTAGCAGGGTTCCATGTACTTGGGTCATCATCCACTGATTTTCCAGGCACACTAACAGGAACATGGATTGAAAGCAGAGTAGACATGACTCAAACCAGTACTGTGGTATGGGATACTGGGAACACAAGAGGCAGCTTAACACACTGTGCCAATAATTAAACCAATATTTAAACCAAAGTTTTAAATTATTTTCCGAAAAAATTTTTTAGGAATTTATATGATTTAGAAACCAAGTCACAAATTCAGACCTATGAAGCAGAACAATAGAAAAATAGAGTAGAATCATGATAATGATAAAATTAAATAGCACAGGATGACTATTTTGCATTTTTACCTATCAATTCCTTCTTTTGGTAATTGCTATTTGGCAACATACTTTGGATTTGGAAATACCCAGGGGCTTAAGTACTTGATAGTTATATTGCAACAGACAAATCACTTAACCAGTTTTACCTTCATTGTCTGCATCTGTAACATTCCTCATCTGAACAGATTAATATACCCGACCTTTAATGACATGATGATAATCAAATCAGATAATTTAAATCAAGTGCTCATTGATTTACTTTGTAAAGAGTAACTATTATGGTTCTTTTAAAACAACAAATGAAATTCTGTAGACAAAGTATCTCTCAGTTTCAGCAACGCATTTGACAAATTCTTATGACTCCCTGTGGACAAGATGAAATGGGATCTGGATGACAGAACAATTATGTGGATTCATGCTGCTTGAACAACTGTAACCCAAAAGTATTGATTAATGGGTCTTTGTCACTGTGAAGGAGGCAAATTTCAGGGTTCTGCCCTTGGCCTTTCCTGTTCAACAGCTTATCAGTGAAATTTCTAAAATAACATAGGAAATTTACCTAATTTATACATTACCCAAATTTGAGAAAAACAATTAACAAATGAAGTAATAGAATGTGTGTTCATGTAACCTCAATAAAGATGGTAAATAAATGTTAGATAAGGTAACAGAAAATGATCTGAAACTGTTAGCTTATTTATATTTAATATATACATATATATATATATGTACACAATACAATATGAGGGAAAAGCTGACCATAAAGAAGCTCTTTTGAAAGAGATCTGTGAAGTCCTTTTTGTTTGTAAGTTTTGTCATTTCTATTAAAGTAACCTACAGTAACAAAGTGATTCAAAGACATACTCATTCAGACATAACCCAAAGTAGTTGTCCCTGATTCCTTGGTGGCTCTTTGATAAGTCTTGGATTGGATTATTTTTAAAACAATTGATCTGAAATAATTAGGACACACCTTAGATTCTTTTCTATTGACATATGTTAACAAGATACAATGATATACTGAAGGTAAAAATCATATTACCATGTAAAATCAAGGACTCTTAAACTTAGCCACATATTAGAATCACAACAGAAGCTATCAAAGAAAATACTACCTGATAGCAATAAGGATGATAACATTACAGAATATTAGAGGGCATATGGCAGTATTTAATCATCACAGGTAAAGTGGCTCAATTATCTTAATGAGCAACAAGATTAGAGTGACAAATTGGAGGCCCGACCCACTGAGAGCTATGCAATAGTGCACACAGCGTAGTGTTCAAAGGGTAAAATAGATGAGCAGCCAACCGTAAAATTCTCACTGTATACCACCAGTGAGAACAGCACTGTGTCCCAAATGAAATGATTGAAATCAACGCTATCTTTAAATACCCAAGGGATACAAGAATAGTGATGCTATCATAATCCTGAGTATTTCACAACCTTCTTTGCCTCCTTAATAACCAAATAACATCTGAATGTAAACTCAAATTTTAAACCTAATTGAAGCTTTTGTGTAGAAGTGGTACCTTGGGGCCGGCGCTGTGGAGCTGTGGGTTAAAGCCCTGGCCTGAAGCGCCAGCATCCCATATGGGTGCCGGTTCTAATCCCAGCTGCTCCTCTTCAGATCTAGCTCTCTGCTATGGCCTGAGAAAGCAGTAGAAGATGGCCCAATTCCTTGGGTCCCTGCACCTGTGTGGGAAACCTGGAGGAAGCTCCTGGCTCCTGGCTTCAGATCAGCGCAGCTGCGGCCGTTGCGGGCATCTGGGGAGTGAGAGTGAGCCAGTGAATGGAAGACCTCTCTCTCTCTCTGCCTCTCCTCTCTCTGTGTAACTCTGACTTTCAAATAAATAAAATGAATCTTTAAAAAAAAATAGAAGTGGTGCCTTTGCTATTGCAATGTACCATAGTCTTGGGAACATGAAGTAAGGTCTTTTTTTCTATATTCTTTATTTTCCAAAGATATCAGGAAAAAGAAATAGACTTCTTAGTCAATGAAAGCAAAAACAGTATACACTTACAGTCTCACTTCAAAAGCTATTTTAATGCCCCATCCTCTCTCAGTTATCTAGACCATATGTCTAGACTTTCTGTAGAATATCAATTTGGCACATTATAAAGATGACATTATGTTAATCAGAGAACAAATAATTGGCAAGTATCTTGAAGGCTTTGGTAAGGTAAATGTACACCACAAGATAAAAAAACAAATTCTATAAAAATAATAGATTTACCTCACTAATGAATATTTAATGATCCCATGATCATATACTTAAAATAGCATTCCCCCTCAAAGTACAATTCAATTTATGGCAGTTGACATCTTCCAGTGCTGTGAGATAGGCTTCTATTAGTACTAGAGACAGCATTACCTACACTAAGTAATATGGCTCCAAGCCATTTATCAAGTGACATACAAGGCTGCCAGCTTCTAATGGATTCTATAGCGAGGAGGTACTCCACAAATTCAAGCTGTGGTACAAAAAGTCTATCAGATGGGTCAAATGAATCAGTAAGTCCTTCAGTATCAGATTTACCTAAGGCAGAAAATTTTGTTGCATGACGTTTATGGTTTATGGCAAGTCCCAATAGAATAATCACAACAGAGGCTCCTAGGGTTTTAGAACAAGACAATATCACGTTAGAATTATACAACATTAAATGAACAGATATTATTATATCACTGGCCTTGACAGAGAAAAAATATAGGGAATATGTAGTCAAAATTGTGTTGACTGGGTTTTGTTAAACACACCAAATCATATTGTTGGAGGGGAGTGGTGGTTAGTAGGAGTGTCATATAATTGGTTGATATAATATTAATATCATATAAAGCATGAACCCTATGCCATCCACACCTTTCCATTGGCTTTTCTCTCTCATTATGCCACTGATGGCAGAGGAAAGGAGCACAACTTTTCAGTTCTGTATGTGCCATATACCAAAAAGAAGTTGGATAGATGCTAATCCTTCTCAGTGGTATTCCTGAAAGATAACTGTAAGGGTGACTTTTTCCAAAGGACAGTGTTGTAGACATTTGGTATCCATTTCCTATATAGCATTTCCCTGATGACTAGTGAAGAGGTAACACCTCACCTGTTAGAATTGTTATGAAAACGATAGTACAAAATGCTGGCAAAAACATTAAGGTGAACTCTTTTACACTGCTGAAAAGAAAGTAAATGACTACATCAACTATGAAAAAGAGTGTGGAGAGTCCTCATAAAACAAGAACTAGAACAATTATATGATCAGTAATTCTACTATTGGGTATATATCCAAAATATAAATTATTTTATCAAAGAGATACCTGCTCCACCATCTATTGCAGCACTGTTCACAAAAGCCAAGATATAGAATCAACCACTGTGTCCATCAATGGATGAATGAATAAAGAAAATGTGGTATATATACAAAATGGAATATTATCCACCCACTAAAAGAATAAAATCCTGTCGTTTTCAGCAAAATGGAACTGGAAAACATCATGTTAAGCCAGTGTTTGCATCTTCTCCCACATATGCGGAAGCTAAAAATCTCAGTTTAATAATCTCAGAATAATCTCAGAATAATAACCATCGAAGGTTGGGGGTATAAGAGTGAAGAAGAAAGTTTGTATAATCAATAGGAAATCAGAGTTAGATCAAATTAATAAGTCCCAGGTGTTTTACAGAATAGCGATGTGGAGAGGACTATGATTTACAATAATTGATCATGTATTTTGTGAGCAAAATGAAGAAAGGAGTTCTAGGGTTTCAGAAATAAAGTAATGTGAAAGAATGGGAAATGTGTACTACTAATTTTTATCAACTCGCACTGCATACATGTATATTGAAATACTGCACTGGTTCCGGTGTTGTGGCATAGCAGGTAAAGCCCCTACCTGCAATGCCAGCATCTGAAAAGCACACTGATCCAAGTTCCAGCTGCTCTAATTCCTATCCAGTTCCCTGATAATGGCTTAGAAAAAGCAGCGGAAAATGGCCCAGATGTTTAAACACCTAGCACCTACATGGAAGACCCAGATGAAGCTCCTGGCTCCTGGCTTTAGCCTGGCCCAGCAATGGTTGTAGTGGCTAACTGGGGAGTGAATCAGCAGATGGAAGATCTTTCTCTCAGTCTCTCCATCTCTCTCTTGAGACTGACTTTCAAATAAATAAATCTTTAAAAAAAGGAAATATTGCACTGTGGTTTATAAAAAAGTTATAATTATTGTTAGTGAATTTACCATTTAGGTAAATTATCTTTGACAAGAATATATGTGAATATATGGAGAATAGAGAATTACAGGGACTTGGAAAGAAGAAATTGGAAGATTGGGGACAAGAGATATGTGGATAATCTATGGAAATATACATTGTGAACATCTTTGAGTCATATATCATTGCTCACTAGAGGGCATCTTTCACAGAAATGGCACTAAATAAGCAACTAGATATAATAATTCTGCCATTTAGTGTAAGCCAGCATTTGTCATCTTTCACCCTAGGGAATGTCATATGAAAATATAAATGGAGAAACCATGATACTAGTGATGAGAACTTATTCATGGTCCCAAAAGAATGAATTTCCATTCACCAAGGCTTATCTAACTATTGCTGATGTTAAATGTTCAGCTAGCAAACTAGAGATACAAACACTTGTGTTCCCCAGATGGCATCATCCCTCAATTAGGACAATAACCTCTTGATGTCAATTTGATATCATGAAATCCTTTCTATTTTGGGAAGGGTGGAAATCCATTAGCACACATTCCTCTCTTGCCTGTAGTACTTCTGTCTTTAGCCTCACAGTCTCAGGACTTGAAATGTGTCTGATTTTCTGACATTGCACCTCCCCCTCCAAATTGTAGTTAGCCAAATAACCTACTTCACAGAAAATAAATCAAACAGCAGGCATATGAACATAAAATATATTGATCCTATAACATACCACACAACCTGACACAATGGAGTGACCTTTTAAAAGTAGCAGTGTGGAGTCAATCTTGTAGATAGGGCACTGTTCTCCAGGACCCATTATACACCCTCAATCAACAACATTTTTTGTTTTGGTTTTGCTGTTGTTATCACTTTTCACTATTAAGGTTCATGATCTAAAAGGTAGAAGTTGGAGAGGACTTGCTTTGCTTCATTTTCAGTAGCCTACTTGCAGAATTTGAGATTCCCATCCTCCTAGCTCTAGTCCCTGAAGGTGTAAAAGTCTTCACTCATGGAAAAAGAACATTTCTACCATACAAATAGCAAAATCTAGCAAGTCTTCACTCATGGAAAAAGAACATTTCTACCATACAAATAGCAAAATCTAGCATCCAATAAGGTAACATACAATCGGTAATGACATTCTCCTGGCAGGGAGCATTGACCCTAGTCATGCGAAGGAAGTAGAGCTGCTATGACACGATGAGAAGAGATACATTTGCTGCATGTGATTCACTGGGGCTCAATTATTATGTAATTATGCAATTTTGATGCAATATTGATTACTATTGCATAAAAAACTTCATCACAAAATTATTTTTGGTTAACAAAATGGTTACATCAATATAGATTTTTGTTACTTGAATATCTTTACAAATTAAATTTTACCCACTCCTTGGCTGCAGATTGGAGACAATCCCTGTTGGGAACCTCAGTTGTGCTACTGCTGCCAGTTATTTGGGCATACAAGCAGAATGAAAAATTGGAGTGAGTCATTTTTGTACCACACAACTCTAGAAGGACAAAGATCTCAAAGAGAAAATTAAGCATTGAACTCCTCTCCCACTAAATAACTCTTTCTCTTTTAAATTCAGAGTAACAAAATGAGTGCCTCCAATGTAGTAAAATTATGTTTTATATGTGTATATATATATATACACACACACATATACACATATACACATATATATATATGTGTATTCATACACACACACACACAGACACACACACACACACACGGAAAGACCATGCTGATGAATTCTGGAAAAAAAGAATGTTTTACTTTTTTTTTTTTTGACAGGCAGAAGTAACACAGTGAGAGAGAGAGACAGAGAGAAAGGTCTTCCTTTTGCCGTTGGTTCACCCCCCAAATGGCTGCTGTGGCTGGTGCCCTGTGCCGATCCGAAGCCAGGAGCCAGGTGCTTGCTCCTGGTCTCCCACGTGGGTGCAGGACCCAAGCACTTGGGCCATCCTCCACTGCCTTCCCGGGCCACAGCATAGAGCTGGACTGGAAGAGGAGCAACCGAGACAGAATCCGGCGCCCCAACCGGGACTAGAACCTGGGGTGCCAGTGCCGCAGGAGGAGGATTAGCCAAGTGAGTCACCGCGCTGGCCATGCTTTATTTTTCATACTTTTTTATTTTTACAATATTTAAGGCGTTTCACAGAAAATGGTATTCTCATTGGGGTGAAAAGAGTCCTTCCTCAGGAACCTACTTCTTCCTATTGAACATTCATAGTCTTCTCATCACTGGAACTAATCTCACTGTGTCCTTTGATCATGCTTATTTTGTCAAAAAAAAAAAAAAAACCCTCCACAACTCACAATTCTCCACCACATCTCCCTCCATATACAAATATATCTCTCCTGTTTCTATTCTTCAAATCCTGACACCTTTTCACTGCGCCCACTGGAATTCATAGTCTAATGTCAGAAAAAGCTCTCGTTTTCTTAAATTTTCTAGATGAAACATGGTTTTTCTTTTTGGAATTTGTTTTCACACCAAGACTATTTTTGTTCTTATCACCTTGTATCCCTGGTCCTAGAAATAATTATATTTCCCATTTGCTCTCTGGTGGGTAATGATATGCAAATATTGCTATTATTTCTGAGTTATAATTTCCAGTTTACTGGCATGTCTCCTTCATTAGAATGGAAATTCCTTGATGTATTGGATAGTATTCTATTCATGGATATATTGAGAACCATATTTTATAGCAAAAGACATTATACATCTCTGTTGAAAGAAATAGTAAATAAAATAATAGAGTAGCTGATATTTCAAATGTTTCAAAATACTTGTACTTTTATTTATTTATTTTTAAACCACTTACAAGGAGAATTTTATTTCAACAAATGTCCTTTAAAGTACTAGCCACATACAATATAGGCCAATAACTCAAATTAAAATTATTTTAATATCACAAGTCTGAGAGCTCTGGAAAATACACTGGGTGACAGAACTGGGACCCACAGTAAAATAATAAGATTGCATGATGGTCTTTACCTCTCCAGATGTATTTTAACAGAAATAAAGCAATGTTCAATGCAAGATATAATACATATGGCTTGCTATCACAGCAAAAAGAAAAATACTAGGAGCCATAATATGGTTGCTCCCAAGAGAGCAAAAAACAAACATGGGCTATGTGAACAGCAGGTCAATGTCTAGAGGCCCTAGCTGATCAATTCTGCACAGGTGGCATCTTTAAGTAGAGTATAGATCCAGAGGTGAGGACAAGGACAATCCATTAGGCAGCCTACAAACAGTCAGCATGAGGAAAAGAGGGGTAGAATGGCTGACTTCCTGTCTAAAAGGCTGTGTTAATCAGAAAGGACTTGACTGGTTCATTACTGTGAAATTGCTCATCTTCCCAAACCAAAACTCAGGACTTATTGCCTGACAGAGAGTTTTTGTCCACTTTCAAGGATAAGAGGCAACTTAGGACATGTGGTCTGAATAATGAGAATTATAAATCCCCAGGACCCTAATCTTAAGACAGTAAATACTTGAAATCAAAATGATGGTCTGGGGCCAGTGCTGTGGCGTAGTGGGTAAAGCTGTTGCCTGCAGTGCCAGCATCCCATATACGCTGGTTTGAGTCCTGGCTGCTCCACTTCTCATCCAGCTCTCTGCTATGGCCTGGGAAAGCAGTAGAAGATGGCCCAAGTCCTTGGGACCCTGCACCCATGTGGGAAACCCCGAAGAAGCTCCTGGCATCTGATCAGCAGAGTTCTGGCCATTGTGGCCATCTGGGATGTGAACTAGCAGATGGAAGAACTCTCTCTATCTCTCTATCTCTCTCTCTTCCTCTCTGTAACTCTGCCTTTCAAATAAATAAATCTTTTAAAAAATAAGAAAAGAAATGATGGTCTAATATAGATAGGATCAAGCGCTAAAGTGATCATATAAATAGGACTGTTTGGAAACAATAGTATACAGAATTAAAAAGGAGTGAAGGCTCCAGCATGGGAAGCAGTCCATACAGCAGACTTATAGAATTAAAATCACTTTAAGAAGCACTCCAAATTCAGAATCAGCCCTTAAGGCATTCCAGTCTGGCTAGAGTCCAGGGGGAGCATTTCAGGCATGAAAAGCAAGACACTCTGGAAAAAAAATGTCCTACCTTCATAAAGGAACCCTGTGGGTGATACCCCAATGAAAAGAAATGGCCACCAAAGAAGCAGGTACTATTCTCTGAAGGGAGGAGAGAACTTCCACGTTACTGATGGCCTTGTTGAGGTAGTGGATACAAAATGTTTCCATAGCCGAGGCAGCTCATGACAAGAGCCTTGGGTGCTCACGGATGCCATACATAAGAGTGTTTTTCGTTAAATAAACAACAAGAGTCACTGTGCACTAAAAGGACCTCTGCCACCAATGAGTTGTATCATGAGACTTAATGGTAAAACTTGTTCTCAAGAATAACTTCCTTTTAGTGTATTAAATGGAGGATATTATTATGTCTCATAAGTTATGGTTATGTCTAAGAGCTCACAAAAGAAGTATCATCCTTGGGTTCTTCCTTAAAGACAATTAAGTTTCTTTTTTTAATTTTATTTAATGAACATAAATTTCCAAAGTACAGCTTATGGATTACAATAGCTTCCCCCCCACATAACTTCCCTCCCACCCACAACACTCCCATCTCCACTCCCTCTCCCCTTCCATTCACATCAAGATTAATTTTCAATTATCTTTATATACAGAAGATCAATTTAGCATATATTAAGTAGAGATTTCCAGTTTGCACCCACACAGAAACACAAAGTGTAAAATACTATTTGAGTACTAGTTAAAGCATTAATTAAACACCTAAGAGTAATTGTGTATTTTTTTTATTTTCCCTCCCACTCACACCCCTCCCATCTCCCACTCCCTCTCCCATTCCATTCACATCAAGATTCATTTTCAATTATCTTTATATACAGAAGATCAATTTAGTATGTATTAAGTAAGGATTTCATCAGTTTGCACTCACACAGAAACACAAAGTGTAAAATACTGTTTCAGTACTAGTTATAGCATTACTTCACTTTGGACAACACACTAAGGACAGATCCCACATGAGAAGTAAGTACACAGTGACTCCTGTTGTTGACATAATAATTTAACACTCTTGTTTACGGCATCAGTAATCTCCCTAGGCTCTAGTCATGAGTTGCCAAGGTTATGGAAGCCTTTTGAGTTTGCCGACTTCGATCTTATTCCGACAGGGTCATAGTCAAAGTGGAAGTTCTCTCCTCCCTTCAGAGAAAGGTACCTCCTTCTTTGATGGTCCCGTTCTTTACACTGGGATCTCACTCAAAGAGATCTTCCATTTAGGTCTTTTGTTTTTTTGCTTTTTTTTTTTTTTTCCAAAGTGTCTTGGCTTTCCATGCCTAAAATACTCTCATGGGATCTTCAGCCATATCCGAATGCCTTAAGGGCTGATTCTGAGGCCAGAGTGCTATTTGGCACATCTGCCATTCTATGAGTCTGCTGTGTATTCCGCTTCCAATGATGGATCGTTCTCTAACTTTTTGATTCTATCAGCTAGTATTTGCAGACACTGGTCTTGTTTGTGTGATCCCTTTGACTCTTAGACTTATCAGTGTGATCAATTGAGAACTGAAATTGATCTCTTGGACTAGTGAGATGGCATTGGTACATGCCACCTTGATGGGGTTGTATTGGGATCCCCTGGCGTGATTCTAACTCCACCATTTGGGGCAAGTCCGATTGGGCATGTCCCAAATTGTACATCTCCTCCCTCTCTTATTCCCACTCTAAGATTTAAAAAGGGGATCACTTTTCAGTTAAAATTTAAACACCTAAGAATAATTGTGTGTTAATCACAGAGTTCAACCAATAGTACTAGAACAAAACAGAGAAAATACTAAAATGGGTAAAGTATTACACTGTACATCAACAGTCAGGACAAGAGCTTATCAAGTCACTATTTCTTATAGTGTCCATTTCAATTCAAAAAGTTTCCCATTTGGTGCTCAGTTAGTTGTCGTCATTCAGGGAGAACATATGATATTTGTCCCTTGGGGACTGGCTTAATTCACTCAGCATAATGTTTTCCAGATTCCTCCATCTTGTTGCAAATGACCGGATTTCATTGTTTTTGTCTGCTGTATTCAAAATACATGTATTTTAAAATCCAAGCATTCCATTTCAAAAATTTGTTCTAAGGAATCCCTAAGAAAATTTATTCAGACACGTTCAATAGGATTTATGTAGAAAGCATTTACCACAGCAAAGTAGTTTGAGAAAAAAAAAAAAAAAAACTAAGTTTTTTTTTTAAACTTTTATTTAATGAATATAAATTTCCAAAGTACAGCTTATGGATTACAATGGCTTCCCCCCCCCATAATGTCCCTCCTACCTGCAACCCTCCCCTTTCCCACTCCCTCTCCCCTTCCATTCACATCAAGATTCATTTTCAATTCTCTTTATATACAGAAGATCAGTTTAGCATATATTAAGTAAAGATTGCAACAGTTTGCTCCCACACAGAAACATAAAGTGAAAAATACTGTTTGAGTACTAGTTATAGCATTAAATCTCAATGTACAGCACACTAAGGACAGAGAGCCTACATGAGGAGTAAGTGCACAGTGACTCCTGTTGTTGACTTAACAAATTGACACTCTTGTTTATGGCATCAGTAATCACCCTAGGCTCTTGTCATGAGCTGCCAAGGCTATGGAAGCCCCCTGAGTTCACTGACTCTGATAATTTTTAGACAAGGCCATGGTCAAAGTGGAAGTTCTTTCCTTCCTTCAGAGAAAGGTACCTCCTTCTTTGATGACCTGTTCTTTCCACTGGGATCTCACACGCGGAGACCTTTCATTTAGGTTTTTTTTTGTTAGAGTCTGTTGGCTTTCCATGCCTGAAATACTCTCATGGGCATTTCAGCTGGATCCCCATGCCTTAAGGGCTGATTCTGAGGCCAGAGTGCTGTTTAGGACATCTGCCATTCTATGGGTCTGCTGTGTATCTCACTTCCCATGTTGGATGGTTCTCTCCCTTTTTGATTCTATCAGCTAGTATTTGCAGACACTATTCTTGTTTCTGTGATCCCTTTGGTTCTTAGTCCTATCATTATGATCAATTGTGAACTGAAATTGATCACTGGGACTAGTGAGATGGCATTGGTACATGCCACCTTGATGGGATTGAATTGGAATCCCCTGATATGTTTCTAACTCTACCGTTTGAGATAAGTCAGCTTGAGCATGTTCTGTATTGAACATCTCTTCCCTCTCTTATTCCCACTCTTATATTTAACAGTGATCACTTTGCAGTTAATTTTCAGCACTTAAGAAGAATTGTGTATTGATTACAGTATTCAACCAAAAGTATTAAGTAGAACAAACAAAAAAAATACTAAGAGGGATAACATATCAAGTTAACATATCAAGATATCATATCAACAGTCAGGGTGAGGGCTGATCAAGTCACCATTTCTTAGTGTTCATTTCATTTTTACAGGTTTCCTTTTTGGTGTTCAGTTAGTTGTCACCTATCAAGGAGAACAAGTGGTATTTGTCCCTTTGGGATTGGCTTATTTCACTCAGCATAATGTTTTCCAAATTCCTAACAGGCATCACTTTCCAGTTAAAATTTAAACACCTAAGTATAATTGTGTGTTAATTACAGAGTTCAACCAATGGTACTAGAACAAAAAAAAAGTACTAAAATGGATAAATTATTACATTGTACATGAACCGTCAGGACAAGAGCTGATCAAGTCACTGTTTCTCATAGTGTCCATTTCATTTCAACAAGATTCCCCTTTGGTGCTCAGTTAGTTGTCGCCGATCAGGGAGAACATATGATATTTGTCCCTTTGGGACTGGCTTAATTCAATCAGCATGTTGTTTTCCAAATTCCTCCATCTTGTTGCAAATGACCGGGTTTCATTGTTTTTGACTGCTGTATAGTATTCTATAGAGTACATGTTCCATAATTTCTTTATCCAGCCTACTGGTGATGGACATTTGGGTTGGTTCCAGGTCTTAGCTATTGTGAATTAAGCTGCAATAAACATTAATGTGCAGACAGCTTGTTTGTTTGCCAATTTCATTTCCTTAGGGTAAATTCAAGGAGTGGGATGGCTGGGTTGAAATGTAGGGTTATCTTCAGGTTTCTGAGGAATCTCCAGACTGACTTCCATAGTGGCTTAACCAATTTGCATTCCCACCAACAGTGGGTTAGTGTCCCTTTTTACTCACATCCTCTCCAGCATCTATTGTTGGTAGATTTCTGAATGTGAGCCATTCTAACTGGGGTGAGGTGGAACCTCATTGTGGTTTTGATTTGCATTTCCGTGATTGCTAGTGATCTAGAACATTTTTTCATGTGCCTGTTGGCCATTTAGATTTCCTCTTTTGAAAAATGTCTATTGAGGTCCTTGGCCCATCTCTTAAGTGGGTTGTTTGTTTTGATGTTGTGGAGTTTCTTGATTTCTTTGTAGATTCTGGTGATCAACCCTTTATCTGTTGCATAGTTTGCAAATATTTTTTCCCATTCTGTCGGTTGTCTCTTCACTCTCCTGACTGTTTCTTTTGAAGTACAGAAACTTCTCAATTTGATGCAAGCCCAAATGTTAATTTTGGCTTTGACTGCCTGTGCTTCTGGGGTGTTTTCCAAGAAGTCATTGCCGGTAACTATATCTTGCAGGGTTTTTCCAATGCTCTCTAATAATTTGATGGTGTCAGGTCGTAGATTTAAGTCTTTAATCCATGTTGAGTGGATTTTTGTGTAAGGTGAAAGGTAGGGGTCTTGCTTCATGATTCTGCATGTGGAAATCAATTTTCCCAGCACCGTTTATTGAATAGACTGTCCTTACTCCAGGGGTTGGTTTTGGATCCTTGACCAAATATGAGTTGGCTGTAGATGTTTGAATTGATTTCTGGTGTTTCAATTCTGTTCCATTGGTCTATCCATCTGTTTCTGTACCAGTACGATGCTATTTTGATTACAACTGCCCTGTAGTATGTCCTGAAATCTGGTATTGTGATGCCTCCCGCTTTGTTTTTGTTGTACAAGATTGCTTTAGATATTTGAGGTCTCCTGTGTCTCCATATGAATTTCAGCATCATTTTTTCCAGATCTGAGAAGAAAGTCTTCGGTATCTTGATTAGGATTGCATTGAATCTATAAATTGCTTTTGGGAGAATGGACATTTTGATGATGTTGATTCTTCCAATCCATGAGCATGGAAGATTTTTCCATTTTTTGTTATCCTCTTATATTTCTTTCTTTAAGGTTTTGTAATTTTCATCGTAGAGATCTTTAACGTCCTTGGTTAAGTTTATTCCAAGATATTTGATTGTTTTTGTAGCTATTGTGAATGGGATTGATCTTAGAAGTTCTTCCTATGCCGTGTCATTGCCTGTGTATACAAAGGCTATTGCTTTTTGTGCATAGATTTTTTACCCAGCTACTTTGCCAAAATCTTCTATGAGTTCCAATAGCCTCTTCGTAGAGTTCTTTGGGTCCCCTAAATAAAGAATCATATCGTCTGCAAAGAGGGATAGTCTGAGTTCTTCCTTCCCAATTTGTATCCCTTTAATTTCTTTTTCTTGCCTAATAGCTCTGGCTAGAACTTTCAGAAATATATTGAATAGCAGTGGTGAGAGTGGGCATCCCTGTCTGGTACCAGATCTCAGTGGGAATGCTTCCAACTTTTCCCCATTCAATAGGATGTTGGCTGTGGGTTTTTCATAGATTGCTTTGATTGTATTGAGGAATGTTCCTTCCAAACCCAGTTTGCTTAGAGTTTTCATCATGAAAGGGTGTTGTATTTTATCAAATGCTTTCTCGGCATCTACTGAGATAATCATATGGTTTTTCTTCTGCAGTCTGTTAATGTGGTGAATCACATTGATTGATTTGCGCACATTGAACCATCCCTGCATACCAGGGATAAATCCTACTTGGTCTGGGTGGATGATCTTTCTGATGTGTTGTTGCATTCTATTGGCGAGAATTTTATTGAGGATTTTTGCATCTATGCTCATCAGGGATATTGGTCTGTAATTCTCTTTCAGTGCTGCATCTTTTTCCGGCTTAGGAATTAAGGTGATGCTGGCTTCATAGAAAGAACATGGGAGGACTCCCTCTTTTTCAATTACTCTGAATAGTTTGAGAAGAATTGGAGTTAGTTCTTCTTTAAACGTCTGGTAGAATTCAGCAGTGAATCCATCTGGTCCTGGGCTTTTCTTTGTTGGGAGGGCCTTTATTACTGTTTCAATTTCTGTCTCAGTTATGGGTCTGTTTAGGTTTTCGATGTCTTCCTGGTTCAATTTAGGCAGGTTGCATGTGTCCAGGAATCTATCCATTTCTGATAGGTTTCCCTGTTTGCTGGCATACAAGTCCTTGTAGTAATTTATGAGGATTCTTTTTATTGCTGTGGTGTCTGTTGTTACATTTCCTTTTTCATCTCTGATTTTATTGATTTGGGTCTTTTCTCTTCTCTTTTTAGTTAGTTGGGCCAATGGGGTGTCAATTTTGTTTATTTTTTCAAAAAACCTGCTCCTCGTTTGGCTGATTTTTTGTAACGTTTTTTTGGATTCAATCCTGTTGATTTCTTCTCTGATTTTAATTATTTTCTTCTCCTACTAGATTTGGGTCTGGTTTTCTGTAGGTTTTCTAGATCCTTGAGGTGAATTGAAAGCTCATCTATTTGGTGCCTTTCCAATTTCTTGATGTAGGCACCTATTGATATAAACTTTCCTCTCAACACTGCTTTTGCTGCGTCCCATAAGTTTTGGTATGTTGTGCTGTTATCCTCATTTACTTCCAGAAAATTTTTGATTTCTCTTTTAATTTCTTCTATGACCCATTATTGATTCAGGAGCATGTTGTTCAATCTCCATGTGTTTGCGTATGCTCTAGGGATTCCTGAGTTGCTAAATTCCAACTTCATTCCTTTAGGTATGAGAAGCTGCATGGTGTGATTCTAATTCTTTTGAATTTGCTGAGACTTGCTTTATGGCCTAGTATGTGGTCAATCCTAGAGAAGGTTCCATGTACTGCTGAGAAGAATGTAAAATCTTTAGCTGTAGGAAAGTTCTGTATATATCTGTTAGATCCATTTGGGCTATAGTGTCGTTTAAATCTACTGTATCCTTGTTGATCTTCTGTCCTGTTGATCTGTCTATTTCTGAGAGTGGAATATTGAAGTCCCCCAGTACTATTGTATTGGGGTCTAAGTCTCCCTTTAAGTCCCTTAACAAATCTTTTAGATAAACCGGTGCCCTGTATTTAGGTGCATATACATTGATAATTGTTATATCTTCCTGTTGAATTGATCCCTTAATCATTATGTAGTGTCCCTCTTTGTCTCTCTTAACAGTTTTTGTGGTAAAGTTTATGTTGTCCGATATTAAGATGGCTACGCCCGCTCTTTTTTCATTTCTGTTGGCATGGTATATCTTTTTCCAGCCTTTCACTTTCAGTCTGTATGGATCTTTGTTGGAAAGATGTGTTTCTTGTAAGCAGCAAATAGATGGGTTTTGTTCCTTAACCCAATCAGTCAATCGGTATCTTTTAACTGGACAGTTCAGGCCATTAACTTTTAATGTGACTAATGAAAAGTGGTAACTTTTCCCTGCCATTTGCCAAAGATAAGTTCTAATATATGCTTTGAATTCCCTGTGATCTTTTGCTGTGAGGTTTCCTTTCTTTACCTTCTTTCATATTGATGACCATGTTTCTGTGTTTCTGTGTGCAACACATCTTTAAGCATCTTTTGCAGGGATGGACGAGTGGCGACAAATTCTTTCAATTTCTGTTTGCTATGAAAAGTCTTTATTTCACCTTCATTCACAAATGATAGCTTTGCAGGATATAATATTCTGGGCTGGCAGTTGTTCTCTCTTAGTACCTGGGCTATATCTCGCCATTCCCTCCTGGCTTGTAGGGTTTCTGATGAGAAGTCAGCTGTGAGTCTGATTGGAGATCCTCTGAGAGTAATCTGATGTTTCTCTCTTGCACATTTTAGGATCTTTTCTTTATGTTTCACCGTTGGGAGTTTAATTACAACGTGTCGTGGTGAGGATCTCTTTTGGTCGTGTTTATTAGGGGTTCTGTGAGCTTCCTGTACTAGGATTTCTCTGTCCTTCTCCAAACCTGGGAAAATTTCTGCTAATATCTCACTAAAAAGGCCTTCTAATCCTTTCTCCCTCTCCATGCCTTCAGGAACTCCTAGAACCCAAATGTTGGTTTCTTTAATAGTATCCTGCAGATTCCTGACAATATGTTTTAGATTTCTAATTTCCTCTTCTTTTCTTTGGTTTGACTGTATCCTTTCCTGTTCTCTGTCTTCTAAGTCCGATATTCTCTCTTCTGCTTCACCCATTCTGTTTGTAAGGCTCTCTAAAGTGTTTTTCATTTGATCTATTGAATTCTTCACTTCATTATGATTTCTTATCACTATCACAGTTTCCTGTTGTACTAGTTGTTTCATTTCATTTTGATTCATCCTTAATATTTCATTTTCATGAGAGAAATGTTCTATTTTGTCCATTAAGGATTTCTGTAGTTCAAGAATTTGTTTTTGAGAACTTCTTAATGTTCTTATCAATTTTTTGAGATCTGCTTCTTGCATTTCTTCTATCTCATCATCTTCATAATCTTGAATTGGGGTGTCTTTTTCATTTGGGGGCATCATGGTGACTTCCTTGTTTTTATTACCTCGGTTTTTGTGTTTGTTATTTGGCATATTGGAGATATTTGGTTTCTTCACTGTGGTGCTTTTTCTTGTTATACTATGACTCTAGATTAAGTGGACTGTCTGTTTTTGATGGAGCCTTAGAGGCTTGAGATGGGTGTGGCCTGAGAGCTCCGTTTGGTGTGCCAAAGGTGACACTCCCAGGTTAGGCGTGGTATATCTCTCTCTCTCTCTTTCTTTTTTTTTTGATTCAAAAGGGAAGTAATTCTGCGCAGCTGAACGAAGTTGGAGGTAGTTAGCAGGCAAATGATATATCCACAGGAGCCAGAGATCAGAAGCTCTTTCCCAAGGACCACACAGGGAATCTGTTCTGCCCTCAGAGTGAGCCCAAATTCTCCTTCAGTCTCCCACTGGGTTGCCAAAGTTACGGAATTGTAGCGTCTTTGGAGAGTACTCACGTGAATTACATGAGTTCTCTCCCCACCGTCTCTTTTTTTCACAGTCTCAGTCAGTAGCGCCACAAATTTAAGAGGTCCTAATCTCCTGTTGATTCGCCCTGCCCTGGGGCGAGAAAAGTCAGGTTTTTCTGCTAGTTTCAGGGCTGGTGCAGACCTGAGGTCGCTCTGCTTATGACGTATGTCCAAGATGGCGCCTCTGTTTGTCTTGCTCGCCTTTAAGAGGTCACTTTTTTTTTTCTCTCTCTCTCTCTTCTAGTTAGCCTGGTAAACTTTTTCCCCCGGGGTCGTTCCCTCTAGTCTCCTCTTTCCGCTTGCCTGCCGGTGTCTCAGGATATTGAGGTTCGGCTCACCTCGCGCTGACGTGTGTTGAGTCTGCCGCTGGTGTCCCGAACTGTGGGCTCCCACGCTCTCCACACAGGTCCACTGTGAATCACTCGTTCCGGAAGAGTTTCTTCTGCTGTTTCTTCCCCTACTCTTCCTTGAACCTGCAGTATCTCCACTTTCATTAAACTGTCTCTCCCTGGACTATCAGTGTGCTTCCTTCCTATTCTGCCATCTTGCCTCGTTAACTTCAAAAAAAAAAACTAAGTTTACAACAAAATCTATCTAGTTAAGTAAATTATTGTGTATTTATAAAATAGAACACTATAAAATCATTAAAGACATGTTTTGCAAGAACAAGAAGAAATGTTCATTATATTGTTTCTGAACTCATGTTAATAAGCTAATGCTAGTAAATGGAAGAGCTTGCTTCTCAATTAATAAAAATTGGAGATAATATTGGAGGGTAGGTCTGTGTAATGAAATTATGAGTTGCTTTTTCTCATTAGAATAGATTTCTGGAAATTTTTACAATAGACAAATCTATTTACTCTGATATTCCGATGCCTTACCATCGCATAAATAAAAATTCTCCCCACAAATTTTTCCACTATACAATGATATCTACACATTTTAATGTGAATAATACATTTTGCTCACAGTATTGAAGTTTGTTGGGTACTGTAAGGAGCTAAACAATTTAGGGCAAAAAAAATATATAAAACAATCATGGAATAGGAATGACAATGATACACAGACTATAGTATAATATTGTTTTTCACTTGTTCCACATAATCTGCAATCATGTTAATATCACATTTCCTGAGTGAAAAATGAATGAATACTTTGGGAACCAATCAGCAGATCTAGCCCACGTTCAGACCTCTGATGATTTCTGAAGAGGAAAAGCAGATACCTCCCTCGGGAACCTGACATTTAATATGGCAGAAGACAACTCTAACTCCTTATTGAACAACTTTCTATGAAAGTTCTCACTCAACCTAGATTTGAACCCCTTACAGTGAAAAGTAAAGTTAGATGAATGATTACTTTTACCTAACATGGTAAAATTATCTTCTCTTGTTCAGTGTTTGAATTCAGGGTTCCGTTTTACAGGAGCTATTTCTCATCATCCCAATCAAATCCCATTTCAAAGCATGCCATTACAATAGAAATTTCTATACAACAAAAATATTTTTCCACTCCATAAACCTTAAATTTGTAATGATTTCTAGGAGAAATCCCAATTTCTATGCCAATCATATATGAAATCCTATATAGCAGGCTAAGAGTAGTGCCTGAACATTTTATATTACTGTGTGCATTCAGTCTGTAATACACATACTGTGTAGAAATATTGGTTACACCTTTCTTCAATTATCCACATTTATCCACATCTATGAGTATGAAATGCAAGAATGTGAATCATTTTCAAAATATGCTTGACAGCTTATTGTTTAGACTCCACTTTACTACTTTTCTGAAGCAATGAAATTGATGAGTGCCACTCCTGTTGTTTGCACTGAGAAAATATCTGCAGAAAAATTCTAGTCTACCACATGCAAAAACCATCCACAGGATGATTTGGTTCTTGTCCTTGCTTGCGCCCTGGCTTCTTAGCTTCTTAATCTCGATCACTGTCATTTAAAGAACATTTTGGTTGGTCACCTAAGGGACAGTAATTCATCTTTCAACTTTTCATGCCTGTTCCTGTTTCTGAGGTTTTGTCACCACACTACCTTTTTGGGAAATAAGGGTTTTGTTTTGGAAACCATTTTTTTCAGTGTTAATAAAGGAGTCCTTTTTGTCACTGAAGAATGCACACATTAGGAATCTGCACCTGAGTCCCATTTTGAACCATGTGAAGCCTCTTTCCTCTGTGAAAGATTTCATGCAGTTCGTAGAAGCATTGGTCTTTTCTATTTACCTCCGTAAAGCTGTATTTGTGTAGCCAAAGTCTAATCTGCCTTGACCTTGAATTCAACCCATGATTAGTTTCCTTCTCCCTGCCTAAATCAATATTTTAATTCTAGATTTTATATCTCTGATTCAACACTTTAATAATTCCCAAATAAATTGTTACTGATTCTAAAGAGGAGACAAACTTGACAGATATAAGAAACAGACCAATGATATAAAATGTAATTATGTAACCCTGAAGTTTATTGAGCAATCCCTGCCTTTTCCTTAATCAACATTGATAATACTTAAACCTATGTCACAAATACATGTTGCACACTTTCACTCTATTATTTTCATTATCATTGCTTTTAAGAAATATAGTATGTGGATGTATACAATATTTCCATTATGAAGTGTATATGACAAAATGTTAAAAATTGTATATGACAAAATATGAAAAATTCTTAAATCTAAAATGACATAAAATGTAATGAAAAGCAAAAATGTACATGGGAAGAACTGATGACTTGAGAATATTCAAACTCAATGTTAGAAAAATGGGTAATTTTATTTTCATAAATGGATTCCTTTTTATGAGGACATATACTGAAGAGTTCTAATAAAGGTAGAGTGGCAAATAAAAAGCCAAATAACAAAAAATAATGTTTATCCACATGGAAGCTACAACATACTATGGATGCATTCATGACATGTAGAGAATAGCAGTGTGAGGAAATAAAGAGTTATTTCAAGGTCCATCTCTCTCTCTCTCTCTCTCTCTCTCTCTCTCTCTCTTTTTTTTTTTTTGACAGGCAGAGTGGACAGTGAGAGAGAGAGATAGAGAAAAAGGTTCACCCACCAATGGCCGCTGTGGCTGGGGGCTGCAGCCCGTGCACCTCGCTGATCTGAAGCCAGGAGCCAGGTGCTTCTCCTGGTCTCCAATGCAGGTGCAGGGCCCAAGGACTTCGGTCATCCTCACTGCACTCCCAGGCCACAGCAGAGAGCTGGACTGGAAGAGGGGCAATTGGGACAGAATCTGGTGCCCCAACCGGGACTAGAACCCAGTGTGCCTGGGTCGTAGGCGGAGGATTAACCTATTGAGCCGTGGCGCCAGCCTCAAGGTCCATCTCTTAACAGGTTGAGGAATTTCCATAAGACACTTAAATTCTTGGATACCCTTCTTGCTCTTCAACCCAGGTGATATATGAACCAAGTAATTATATCAAAATAATTTACAGATTGTATCAGCTGCTATATGGAAAGTATTTCTAAGGAAGAAGATGAGATGTGAATAGTGGTTTAAGGGATGAAAACAATAATTACTAGGATTTGCTGCACATTTAATATATGATATAAATGATGATGAATTCTTTCTTTATATATATATATATTTTTTTTTTTACAAGACTTGGGCTATCCTCCACTGCACTCCTGGGCCACAGCAGAGAGCTGGCCTGGAAGAGGGGCAACTGGGACAGAATCCAGCGCCCTGACCGGGACTAGAACCCGGTGTGCCTGGGCCGCAGGCGGAGGATTAGCCTATTGAGCCGCATCGCCGGCAATTCTTTGTTTATATTTTCTTATTTCATCACCAGAGTATGTTATTGAGGGATGCACTATAACTATTGTAATTTTACAAAGAAGAATATATGTTTTAGAGGGGATCCCTGAATCACTCAAAATCACACTCTGCTACTAAATGTTTGAGTAGTAAATTTAATTCAAGTGTCACTGGTACCAGAACCTGTGCAGGTGTGTCCAGTCAGATGTTCTTCCCAGCTCTATAAACTCTTCTTTGCTCTTTCTCTTTGATCTCCCTTCATCCTCATTTCCTTTTACATTCTGGACTTTCCCATGCACAGAATTTGCATAATATGAAACATGACTTTTGAGGCTACTTCAAAAAGTTCATGGGCTGGATTAAATGGTAGAGTAAGGAGGGAGCCTACTGCCCTAAGTTTAGGAGAGATAGGTTAGGAAAGTAGAGAGTGCAGTCTGAGGGAAGGGCTATGGAGAAATGGGAGAGGAAACTCCACAAAGGTTGGAGGAACACAGCAGACCTACATGGATGGTGTGGACATGCACAAATTAGGACCCCAGCTGCTGACAGCCTCCACACCAGCTTTGGAGAGTGAGGTGATACCAGACTGAAAAGAAAGCAGCCCAATCCAATGGCGATAAAGATGCAGGAAAAGCCTGGAGGGAAACAGGCTTGGAGCCCTGTGAGGGATAGTGTACCTGCCAAACTAGAGGAGACTAAAAGGGGGGTGCACATTCCTCTCTCCCCCATCACCCTGAACAGAATCATGCTACATGCCAATAGAGAGCAGGTGCCATTTTGGACATACGTAAAGGCTGCACCAACTCATGTCTGCTCCCAGCAACCAGCTAAGCAGAGATCCTGAGTCTGGTGGGGAGAATCGACAGGGGGCTGGATACTGATGAATGTGGAAGGCTCATGTACCAGGACCGTGAAAACACTGAGTTGTGGATCTGTGAAAACTCTGAGGGTGCATGGGAAGGCTCCACATGTGGCTGGGACTTTGGTCATTCACTGTGAGAGGCTCCACACACTCAGGGTTCCCTGGTTCCCTGGTAAGGGACATTGCCGGGGAATCTATCTGCTAACAATGAGGACAGGACAGATCCATTGTGTGATCCTTGTGGAAGTGTGGATGAATATTATATCCACTGGGGTGGCACAAGTCTCCTTTGAGGAGAGGAAATAAACTGAGTCTATGCCAACAGAACAAAACAAACATCTCCTATGATTAAAAAAGAGAGAGAGAATTACCAAAATTAACCTGGGTGTCTCCTTAACATTCCCTTCACCCAGTCGAACTGAACAGAGCTCCCTGGCCACACCCACCACATGCCTCTAGATATTCATTGAAAGCAGACACTCCACTTATTGACAGAGGCATAGTACAGAGATGAAAGTTGCCACAGCAAAAAACCCAAGAAGCAACCAATGAGTATGTCCCAAATGTTTAACAATAAATGTACCTTGGGGCTGGTGCTGTGGCACAATGGGTTAATGCCCTGGCCTGGCATCCCATATGGGCGCCGGTTCGAGACCTGGCTGCTCTACTTCATTTCCAGCTCTCTGTTATGGCCCGGGAAAGCAGTAGAGGATGGCCCAAGTCCTTGGGCCCCAGCACCCACGTGGGAGACCCGGAAGAAGCTCCTGGCTCCTGGCTTCGGATTGGCGCAGCTCCTGCCGTTGCTGCCATCTGGGGAGTGAACCATCGGATGGAAGACCTCTCTCTTTCTCTCTCTCTCTCTCTCTCTCTCTGTGTAACTCTGACTTTCAAATAAATAAATACATCTCTCTTTTTTTGACAGGCAGAGTGGACAGTGAGAGAGAGAGACAGAGAGAAAGGTCTTCCTTTTGCCGTTGGTTCACCCTCCAATGGCCGCTGCAGCCAGAACACTACAGCCGGCACACCATGCTGATCCAAAGCCAGGAGCCAGGTGTTTCTCCTGGTCTCCCATGCAGGTGCAGGGCCTAAGAACTTGGTCCATCCTCTACTGCACTCCTGGGCCACAGCAGAGAGCTTTAAAATAATAATAAT